>NW_026972583.1:0-87606 GCF_036711695.1 Zophobas morio
GTTAAAATTCTTCAGAAACGTCACTTTTGAAGTGTTTTCTTGTACTTTTAAGCCAATCAGATACCCTACGGGCTCGGAAAGTGCAACGAAACCATCAAATTTTAGCTAGAAACTGTATTTTTGTCGATTTTTATTGAATTTGAACTATATTTCAACGTTTTTTGATGGTTCTGAGCCACCAAACACACTTAAAGCATGCAGAATCGACTCAGAATAGGAAAAGGAGACGTTTAGGTCAATTTTATGCATTCTGGCGTTCGTAGATACAAGAAAACTGTTAAAATTCTTCAGAAACGTCACTTTTGAAGTGTTTTCTTGTACTTTTAAGCCAATCAGATACCCTACGGGCTCGGAAAGTGCAACGAAACCATCAAATTTTAGCTAGAAACTGTATTTTTGTCGATTTTTATTGAATTTGAACTATATCTCAACGTTTTTTGATGGTTCTGAGCCACCAAACACACTTAAAGCATGCAGAATCGACTCAGAATAGGAAAAGGAGACGTTTAGGTCAATTTTATGCATTCTGGCGTTCGTAGATACAAGAAAACTGTTAAAATTCTTCAGAAACGTCACTTTTGAAGTGTTTTCTTGTACTTTTAAGCCAATCAGATACCCTACGGGCCCGGAAAGTGCAACGAAACCATCAAATTTTAGCTAGAAACTGTATTTTTGTCGATTTTTATTGAATTTGAACTATATTTCAACGTTTTTTGATGGTTCTGAGCCACCAAACACACTTAAAGCATGCAGAATCGACTCAGAATAGGAAAAGGAGACGTTTAGATCAATTTTATGCATTCTGGCGTTCGTAGATACAAGAAAACTGTTAAAATTCTTCAGAAACGTCACTTTTGAAGTGTTTTCTTGTACTTTTAAGCCAATCCGATACCCGACGGGCTCGGAAAGTGCAACGAAACCATCAAATTTTAGCTAGAAACTGTATTTTTGTCGATTTTTATTGAATTTGAACTATATTTCAACGTTTTTTGATGGTTCTGAGCCACCAAACACACTTAAAGCATGCAGAATCGACTCAGAATAGGAAAAGGAGACGTTTAGGTCAATTTTATGCATTCTGGCGTTCGTAGATACAAGAAAACTGTTAAAATTCTTCAGAAACGTCACTTTTGAAGTGTTTTCTTGTACTTTTAAGCCAATCAGATACCCTACGGGCTCGGAAAGTGCAACGAAACCATCAAATTTTAGCTAGAAACTGTATTTTTGTCGATTTTTATTGAATTTGAATTATATTTCAACGTTTTTTGATGGTTCTGAGCCACCAAACACACTTAAAGCATGCAGAATCGACTCAGAATAGGAAAAGGAGACGTTTAGATCAATTTTATGCATTCTGGCGTTCGTAGATACAAGAAAACTGTTAAAATTCTTCAGAAACGTCACTTTTGAAGTGTTTTCTTGTACTTTTAAGCCAATCAGATACCCTACGGGCTCGGAAAGTGCAACGAAACCATCAAATTTTAGCTAGAAACTGTATTTTTGTCGATTTTTATTGAATTTGAACTATATTTCAACGTTTTTTGATGGTTCTGAGCCACCAAACACACTTAAAGCATGCAGAATCGACTCAGAATAGGAAAAGGAGACGTTTAGGTCAATTTTATGCATTCTGGCGTTCGTAGATACAAGAAAACTGTTAAAATTCTTCAGAAACGTCACTTTTGAAGTGTTTTCTTGTACTTTTAAGCCAATCAGATACCCTACGGGCTCGGAAAGTGCAACGAAACCATCAAATTTTAGCTAGAAACTGTATTTTTGTCGATTTTTATTGAATTTGAACTATATTTCAACGTTTTTTGATGGTTCTGAGCCACCAAACACACTTAAAGCATGCAAAATCGACTCAGAATAGGAAAAGGAGACGTTTAGGTCAATTTTATGCATTCTGGCGTTCGTAGATACAAGAAAACTGTTAAAATTCTTCAGAAACGTCACTTTTGAAGTGTTTTCTTGTACTTTTAAGCCAATCAGATACCCTACGGGCTCGGAAAGTACAACGAAACCATCAAATTTTAGCTAGAAACTGTATTTTTGTCGATTTTTATTGAATTTGAACTATATTTCAACGTTTTTTGATGGTTCTGAGCCACCAAACACACTGAAAGCATGCAGAATCGACTCAGAATAGGAAAAGGAGACGTTTAGGTCAATTTTATGCATTCTGGCGTTCCTAGATACAAGAAAACTGTTAAAATTCTTCAGAAACGTCACTTTTGAAGTGTTTTCTTGTACTTTTAAGCCAATCAGATACCCTACGGGCTCGGAAAGTGCAACGAAACCATCAAATTTTAGCTAGAAACTGTATTTTTGTCGATTTTTATTGAATTTGAACTATATTTCAACGTTTTTTGATGGTTCTGAGCCACCAAACACACTTAAAGCATGCAGAATCGACTCAGAATAGGAAAAGGAGACGTTTAGGTCAATTTTATGCATTCTGGCGTTCGTAGATACAAGAAAACTGTTAAAATTCTTCAGAAACGTCACTTTTGAAGTGTTTTCTTGTACTTTTAAGCCAATCAGATACCCTACGGGCTCGGAAAGTGCAACGAAACCATCAAATTTTAGCTAGAAACTGTATTTTTGTCGATTTTTATTGAATTTGAACTATATTTCAACGTTTTTTGATGGTTCTGAGCCACCAAACACACTTAAAGCATGCAGAATCGACTCAGAATAGGAAAAGGAGACGTTTAGGTCAATTTTATGCATTCTGGCGTTCGTAGATACAAGAAAACTGTTAAAATTCTTCAGAAACGTCACTTCTGAAGTGTTTTCTTGTACTTTTAAGCCAATCAGATACCCTACGGGCTCGGAAAGTGCAACGAAATCATCAAATTTTAGCTAGAAACTGTATTTTTGTCGATTTTTATTGAATTTGAACTATATTTCAACGTTTTTTGATGGTTCTGAGCCACCAAACACACTTAAAGCATGCAGAATCGACTCAGAATAGGAAAAGGAGACGTTTAGGTCAATTTTATGCATTCTGGCGTTCGTAGATACAAGAAAACTGTTAAAATTCTTCAGAAACGTCACTTTTGAAGTGTTTTCTTGTACTTTTAAGCCAATCAGATACCCTACGGGCTTGGAAAGTGCAACGAAACCATCAAATTTTAGCTAGAAACTGTATTTTTGTCGATTTTTATTGAATTTGAACTATATTTCAACGTTTTTTGATGGTTCTGAGCCACCAAACACACTTAAAGCATGCAGAATCGACTCAGAATAGGAAAAGGAGACGTTTAGGTCAATTTTATGCATTCTGGCGTTCGTAGATACAAGAAAACTGTTAAAATTCTTCAGAAACGTCACTTTTGAAGTGTTTTCTTGTACTTTTAAGCCAATCAGATACCCTACGGGCTCGGAAAGTGCAACGAAACCATCAAATTTTAGCTAGAAACTGTATTTTTGTCGATTTTTATTGAATTTGAACTATATTTCAACGTTTTTTGATGGTTCTGAGCCACCAAACACACTTAAAGCATGCAGAATCGACTCAGAATAGGAAAAGGAGACGTTTAGGTCAATTTTATGCATTCTGGCGTTCGTAGATACAAGAAAACTGTTAAAATTCTTCAGAAACGTCACTTTTGAAGTGTTTTCTTGTACTTTTAAGCCAATCAGATACCCTACGGGCTCGGAAAGTGCAACGAAACCATCAAATTTTAGCTAGAAACTGTATTTTTGTCGATTTTTATTGAATTTGAACTATATTTCAACGTTTTTTGATGGTTCTGAGCCACCAAACACACTTAAAGCATGCAGAATCGACTCAGAATAGGAAAAGGAGACGTTTAGGTCAATTTTATGCATTCTGGCGTTCGTAGATACAAGAAAACTGTTAAAATTCTTCAGAAACGTCACTTTTGAAGTGTTTTCTTGTACTTTTAAGCCAATCAGATACCCTATGGGCTCGGAAAGTGCAACGAAACCATCAAATTTTAGCTAGAAACTGTATTTTTGTCGATTTTTATTGAATTTGAACTATATTTCAACGTTTTTTGATGGTTCTGAGCCACCAAACACACTTAAAGCATGCAGAATCGACTCAGAATAGGAAAAGGAGACGTTTAGGTCAATTTTATGCATTCTGGCGTTCGTAGATACAAGAAAACTGTTAAAATTCTTCAGAAACGTCACTTTTGAAGTGTTTTCTTGTACTTTTAAGCCAATCAGATACCCTACGGGCTCGGAAAGTGCAACGAAACCATCAAATTTTAGCTAGAAACTGTATTTTTGTCGATTTTTATTGAATTTGAACTATATTTCAACGTTTTTTGATGGTTCTGAGCCACCAAACACACTTAAAGCATGCAGAATCGACTCAGAATAGGAAAAGGAGACGTTTAGGTCAATTTTATGCATTCTGGCGTTCGTAGATACAAGAAAACTGTTAAAATTCTTCAGAAACGTCACTTTTGAAGTGTTTTCTTGTACTTTTAAGCCAATCAGATACCCTACGGGCTCGGAAAGTGCAACGAAACCATCAAATTTTAGCTAGAAACTGTATTTTTGTCGATTTTTATTGAATTTGAACTATATTTCAACGTTTTTTGATGGTTCTGAGCCACCAAACACACTTAAAGCATGCAAAATCGACTCAGAATAGGAAAAGGAGACGTTTAGGTCAATTTTATGCATTCTGGCGTTCGTAGATACAAGAAAACTGTTAAAATTCTTCAGAAACGTCACTTTTGAAGTGTTTTCTTGTACTTTTAAGCCAATCAGATACCCTACGGGCTCGGAAAGTGCAACGAAACCATCAAATTTTAGCTAGAAACTGTATTTTTGTCGATTTTTATTGAATTTGAACTATATTTCAACGTTTTTTGATGGTTCTGAGCCACCAAACACACTTAAAGCATGCAAAATCGACTCAGAATAGGAAAAGGAGACGTTTAGGTCAATTTTATGCATTCTGGCGTTCGTAGATACAAGAAAACTGTTAAAATTCTTCAGAAACGTCACTTTTGAAGTGTTTTCTTGTACTTTTAAGCCAATCAGATACCCTACGGGCTCGGAAAGTGCAACGAAACCATCAAATTTTAGCTAGAAACTGTATTTTTGTCGATTTTTATTGAATTTGAACTATATTTCAACGTTTTTTGATGGTTCTGAGCCACCAAACACACTTAAAGCATGCAGAATCGACTCAGAATAGGAAAAGGAGACGTTTAGGTCAATTTTATGCATTCTGGCGTTCGTAGATACAAGAAAACTGTTAAAATTCTTCAGAAACGTCACTTTTGAAGTGTTTTCTTGTACTTTTAAGCCAATCAGATACCCTACGGGCTCGGAAAGTGCAACGAAACCATCAAATTTTAGCTAGAAACTGTATTTTTGTCGATTTTTATTGAATTTGAACTATATTTCATCGTTTTTTGATGGTTCTGAGCCACCAAACACACTTAAAGCATGCAGAATCGACTCAGAATAGGAAAAGGAGACGTTTAGGTCAATTTTATGCATTCTGGCGTTCGTAGATACAAGAAAACTGTTAAAATTCTTCAGAAACGTCACTTTTGAAGTGTTTTCTTGTACTTTTAAGCCAATCAGATACCCTACGGGCTCGGAAAGTGCAACGAAACCATCAAATTTTAGCTAGAAACTGTATTTTTGTCGATTTTTATTGAATTTGAACTATTTTTCAACGTTTTTTGATGGTTCTGAGCCACCAAACACACTTAAAGCATGCAGAATCGACTCAGAATAGGAAAAGGAGACGTTTAGGTCAATTTTATGCATTCTGGCGTTCGTAGATACAAGAAAACTGTTAAAATTCTTCAGAAACGTCACTTTTGAAGTGTTTTCTTGTACTTTTAAGCCAATCAGATACCCTACGGGCTCGGAAAGTGCAACGAAACCATCAAATTTTAGCTAGAAACAGTATTTTTGTCGATTTTTATTGAATTTGAACTATATTTCAACGTTTTTTGATGGTTCTGAGCCACCAAACACACTTAAAGCATGCAGAATCGACTCAGAATAGGAAAAGGAGATGTTTAGGTCAATTTTATGCATTCTGGCGTTCGTAGATACAAGAAAACTGTTAAAATTCTTCAGAAACGTCACTTTTGAAGTGTTTTCTTGTACTTTTAAGCCAATCAGATACCCTACGGGCTCGGAAAGTGCAACGAAACCATCAAATTTTAGCTAGAAACTGTATTTTTGTCGATTTTTATTGAATTTGAACTATATTTCAACGTTTTTTGATGGTTCTGAGCCACCAAACACACTGAAAGCATGCAGAATCGACTCAGAATAGGAAAAGGAGACGTTTAGGTCAATTTTATGCATTCTGGCGTTCGTAGATACAAGAAAACTGTTAAAATTCTTCAGAAACGTCACTTTTGAAGTGTTTTCTTGTACTTTTAAGCCAATCAGATACCCTACGGGCTCGGAAAGTGCAACGAAACCATCAAATTTTAGCTAGAAACTGTATTTTTGTCGATTTTTATTGAATTTGAACTATATTTCAACGTTTTTTGATGGTTCTGAGCCACCAAACACACTTAAAGCATGCAGAATCGACTCAGAATAGGAAAAGGAGACGTTTAGGTCAATTTTATGCATTCTGGCGTTCGTAGATACAAGAAAACTGTTAAAATTCTTCAGAAACGTCACTTTTGAAGTGTTTTCTTATACTTTTAAGCCAATCAGATAACCTACGGGCTCGGAAAGTGCAACGAAACCATCAAATTTTAGCTAGAAACTGTATTTTTGTCGATTTTTATTGAATTTGAACTATATTTCAACGTTTTTTGATGGTTCTGAGCCACCAAACACACTTAAAGCATGCAGAATCGACTCAGAATAGGAAAAGGAGACGTTTAGGTCAATTTTATGCATTCTGGCGTTCGTAGATACAAGAAAACTGTTAAAATTCTTCAGAAACGTCACTTTTGAAGTGTTTTCTTGTACTTTTAAGCCAATCAGATACCCTACGGGCTCGGAAAGTGCAACGAAACCATCAAATTTTAGCTAGAAACTGTATTTTTGTCGATTTATGTTGAATTTGAACTATATTTCAACGTTTTTTGATGGTTCTGAGCCACCAAACACACTTAAAACATGCAGAATCGACTCAGAATAGGAAAAGGAGACGTTTAGGTCAATTTTATGCATTCTGGCGTTCGTAGATACAAGAAAACTGTTAAAATTCTTCAGAAACGTCACTTTTGAAGTGTTTTCTTGTACTTTTAAGCCAATCAGATACCCTACGGGCTCGGAAAGTGCAACGAAACCATCAAATTTTAGCTAGAAACTGTATTTTTGTCGATTTTTATTGAATTTGAACTATATTTCAACGTTTTTTGATGGTTCTGAGCCACCAAACACACTTAAAGCATGCAGAATCGACTCAGAATAGGAAAAGGAGACGTTTAGGTCAATTTTATGCATTCTGGCGTTCGTAGATACAAGAAAACTGTTAAAATTCTTCAGAAACGTCACTTTTGAAGTGTTTTCTTGTACTTTTAAGCCAATCAGATACCCTACGGGCTCGGAAAGTGCAACGAAACCATCAAATTTTAGCTAGAAACTGTATTTTTGTCGATTTTTATTGAATTTGAACTATTTTTCAACGTTTTTTGATGGTTCTGAGCCACCAAACACACTTAAAGCATGCAGAATCGACTCAGAATAGGAAAAGGAGACGTTTAGGTCAATTTTATGCATTCTGGCGTTCGTAGATACAAGAAAACTGTTAAAATTCTTCAGAAACGTCACTTTTGAAGTGTTTTCTTGTACCTTTAAGCCAATCAGATACCCAACGGGCTCGGAAAGTGCAACGAAACCATCAAATTTTAGCTAGAAACTGTATTTTTGTCGATTTTTATTGAATTTGAACTATATTTCAACGTTTTTTGATGGTTCTGAGCCACTAAACATACTTAAAGCATGCAGAATCGACTCAGAATAGGAAAAGGAGACGTTTAGGTCAATTTTATGCATTCTGGCGTTCGTAGATACAAGAAAACTGTTAAAATTCTTCAGAAACGTCACTTTTGAAGTGTTTTCTTGTACTTTTAAGCCAATCAGATACCCTACGGGCTCGGAAAGTGCAACGAAACCATCAAATTTTAGCTAGAAACTGTATTTTTGTCGATTTTTATTGAATTTGAACTATATTTCAACGTTTTTTGATGGTTCTGAGCCACCAAACACACTTAAAGCATGCAGAATCGACTCAGAATAGGAAAAGGAGACGTTTAGGTCAATTTTATGCATTCTGGCGTTCGTAGATACAAGAAAACTGTTAAAATTCTTCAGAAACGTCACTTTTGAAGTGTTTTCTTGTACTTTTAAGCCAATCAGATACCCTACGGGCTCGGAAAGTGCAACGAAACCATCAAATTTTAGCTAGAAACTGTATTTTTGTCGATTTATATTGAATTTGAACTATATTTCAACGTTTTTTGATGGTTCTGAGCCACCAAACACACTTAAAGCATGCAGAATCGACTCAGAATAGGAAAAGGAGACGTTTAGGTCAATTTTATGCATTCTGGCGTTCGTTGATACAAGAAAACTGTTAAAATTCTTCAGAAACGTCACTTTTGAAGTGTTTTCTTGTACTTTTAAGCCAATCAGATACCCTACGGGCTCGGAAAGTGCAACGAAACCATCAAATTTTAGCTAGAAACTGTATTTTTGTCGATTTTTATTGAATTTGAACTATTTTTCAACGTTTTTTGATGGTTCTGAGCCACCAAACACACTTAAAGCATGCAGAATCGACTCAGAATAGGAAAAGGAGACGTTTAGGTCAATTTTATGCATTCTGGCGTTCGTAGATACAAGAAAACTGTTAAAATTCTTCAGAAACGTCACTTTTGAAGTGTTTTCTTGTACTTTTAAGCCAATCAGATAATCAACGGGCTCGGAAAGTGCAACGAAACCATCAAATTTTAGCTAGAAACTGTATTTTTGTCGATTTTTATTGAATTTGAACTATATTTCAACGTTTTTTGATGGTTCTGAGCCACCAAACACACTTAAAGCATGCAGAATCGACTCAGAATAGGAAAAGGAGACGTTTAGGTCAATTTTATGCATTCTGGCGTTCGTAGATACAAGAAAACTGTTAAAATTCTTCAGAAACGTCACTTTTGAAGTGTTTTCTTGTACTTTTAAGCCAATCAGATACCCTACGGGCTCGGAAAGTGCAACGAAACCATCAAATTTTAGCTAGAAACTGTATTTTTGTCGATTTTTATTGAATTTGAACTATATTTCAACGTTTTTTGATGGTTCTGAGCCACCAGACACACTTAAAGCATGCAGAATCGACTCAGAATAGGAAAAGGAGACGTTTAGGTCAATTTTATGCATTCTGGCGTTCGTAGATACAAGAAAACTGTTAAAATTCTTCAGAAACGTCACTTTTGAAGTGTTTTCTTGTACTTTTAAGCCAATCAGATACCCTACGGGCTCGGAAAGTGCAACGAAACCATCAAATTTTAGCTAGAAACTGTATTTTTGTCGATTTTTATTGAATTTGAACTATATTTCAACGTTTTTTGATGGTTCTGAGCCACCAAACACACTTAAAGCATGCAGAATCGACTCAGAATAGGAAAAGGAGACGTTTAGGTCAATTTTATGCATTCTGGCGTTCGTAGATACAAGAAAACTGTTAAAATTCTTCAGAAACGTCACTTTTGAAGTGTTTTCTTGTACTTTTAAGCCAATCAGATACCCTACGGGCTCGGAAAGTGCAACGAAACCATCAAATTTTAGCTAGAAACTGTATTTTTGTCGATTTTTATTGAATTTGAACTATATTTCAACGTTTTTTGATGGTTCTGAGCCACCAAACACACTTAAAGCATGCAGAATCGACTCAGAATAGGAAAAGGAGACGTTTAGGTCAATTTTATGCATTCTGGCGTTCGTAGATACAAGAAAACTGTTAAAATTCTTCAGAAACGTCACTTTTGAAGTGTTTTCTTGTACTTTTAAGCCAATCAGATACCCGACGGGCTCGGAAAGTGCAACGAAACCATCAAATTTTAGCTAGAAACTGTATTTTTGTCGATTTTTATTGAATTTGAACTATGTTTCAACGTTTTTTGATGGTTCTGAGCCACCAAACACACTTAAAGCATGCAGAATCGACTCAGAATAGGAAAAGGAGACGTTTAGGTCAATTTTATGCATTCTGGCGTTCGTAGATACAAGAAAACTGTTAAAATTCTTCAGAAACGTCACTTTTGAAGTGTTTTCTTGTACTTTTAAGCCAATCAGATACCCTTCGGGCTCGGAAAGTGCAACGAAACCATCAAATTTTAGCTAGAAACTGTATTTTTGTCGATTTTTATTGAATTTGAACTATATTTCAACGTTTTTTGATGGTTCTGAGCCACCAAACACACTTAAAGCATGCAGAATCGACTCAGAATAGGAAAAGGAGACGTTTAGGTCAATTTTATGCATTCTGGCGTTCGTAGATACAAGAAAACTGTTAAAATTCTTCAGAAACGTCACTTTTGAAGTGTTTTCTTGGACTTTTAAGCCAATCAGATACCCTACGGGCTCGGAAAGTGCAACGAAACCATCAAATTTTAGCTAGAAACTGTATTTTTGTCGATTTTTATTGAATTTGAACTATATTTCAACGTTTTTTGATGGTTCTGAGCCACCAAACACACTTAAAGCATGCAGAATCGACTCAGAATAGGAAAAGGAGACGTTTAGGTCAATTTTATGCATTCTGGCGTTGGTAGATACAAGAAAACTGTTAAAATTCTTCAGAAACGTCACTTTTGAAGTGTTTTCTTGTACTTTTAAGCCAATCAGATACCCTTCGGGCTCGGAAAGTGCAACGAAACCATCAAATTTTAGCTAGAAACTGTATTTTTGTCGATTTTTATTGAATTTGAACTATATTTCAACGTTTTTTGATGGTTCTGAGCCACCAAACACACTTAAAGCATGCAGAATCGACTCAGAATAGGAAAAGGAGACGTTTAGGTCAATTTTATGCATTCTGGCGTTCGTAGATACAAGAAAACTGTTAAAATTCTTCAGAAACGTCACTTTTGAAGTGTTTTCTTGTACTTTTAAGCCAATCAGATACACTACGGGCTCGGAAAGTGCAACGAAACCATCAAATTTTAGTTAGAAACTGTATTTTTTTCGATTTTTATTGAATTTGAACTATATTTCAACGTTTTTTGATGGTTCTGAGCCACCAAACACACTTAAAGCATGCAGAATCGACTCAGAATAGGAAAAGGAGACGTTTAGGTCAATTTTATGCATTCTGGCGTTCGTAGATACAAGAAAACTGTTAAAATTCTTCAGAAACGTCACTTTTGAAGTGTTTTTTTGTACTTTTAAGCCAATCAGATACCCTACGGGCTCGGAAAGTGCAACGAAACCATCAAATTTTAGCTAGAAACTGTATTTTTGTCGATTTTTATTGAATTTGAACTATATTTCAACGTTTTTTGATGGTTCTGAGCCACCAAACACACTTAAAGCATGCAGAATCGACTCAGAATAGGAAAAGGAGACGTTTAGGTCAATTTTATGCATTCTGGCGTTCGTAGATACAAGAAAACTGTTAAAATTCTTCAGAAACGTCACTTTTGAAGTGTTTTCTTGTACTTTTAAGCCAATCAGATACCCTACGGGCTCGGAAAGTGCAACGAAACCATCAAATTTTAGCTAGAAACTGTATTTTTGTCGATTTTTATTGAATTTGAACTATATTTCAACGTTTTTTGATGGTTCTGAGCCACCAGACACACTTAAAGCATGCAGAATCGACTCAGAATAGGAAAAGGAGACGTTTAGGTCAATTTTATGCATTCTGGCGTTCGTAGATACAAGAAAACTGTTAAAATTCTTCAGAAACGTCACTTTTGAAGTGTTTTCTTGTACTTTTAAGCCAATCAGATACCCTACGGGCTCGGAAAGTGCAACGAAACCATCAAATTTTAGCTAGAAACTGTATTTTTGTCGATTTTTATTGAATTTGAACTATATTTCAACGTTTTTTGATGGTTCTGAGCCACCAAACACACTTAAAGCATGCAGAATCGACTCAGAATAGGAAAAGGAGACGTTTAGGTCAATTTTATGCATTCTGGCGTTCGTAGATACAAGAAAACTGTTAAAATTCTTCAGAAACGTCACTTTTGAAGTGTTTTCTTGTACTTTTAAGCCAATCAGATACCCTACGGGCTCGGAAAGTGCAACGAAACCATCAAATTTTAGCTAGAAACTGTATTTTTGTCGATTTTTATTGAATTTGAACTATATTTCAACGTTTTTTGATGGTTCTGAGCCACCAAACACACTTAAAGCATGCAGAATCGACTCAAAATAGGAAAAGGAGACGTTTAGGTCAATTTTATGCATTCTGGCGTTCGTAGATACAAGAAAACTGTTAAAATTCTTCAGAAACGTCACTTTTGAAGTGTTTTCTTGTACTTTTAAGCCAATCAGATACCCGACGGGCTCGGAAAGTGCAACGAAACCATCAAATTTTAGCTAGAAACTGTATTTTTGTCGATTTTTATTGAATTTGAACTATGTTTCAACGTTTTTTGATGGTTCTGAGCCACCAAACACACTTAAAGCATGCAGAATCGACTCAGAATAGGAAAAGGAGACGTTTAGGTCAATTTTATGCATTCTGGCGTTCGTAGATACAAGAAAACTGTTAAAATTCTTCAGAAACGTCACTTTTGAAGTGTTTTCTTGTACTTTTAAGCCAATCAGATACCCTTCGGGCTCGGAAAGTGCAACGAAACCATCAAATTTTAGCTAGAAACTGTATTTTTGTCGATTTTTATTGAATTTGAACTATATTTCAACGTTTTTTGATGGTTCTGAGCCACCAAACACACTTAAAGCATGCAGAATCGACTCAGAATAGGAAAAGGAGACGTTTAGGTCAATTTTATGCATTCTGGCGTTCGTAGATACAAGAAAACTGTTAAAATTCTTCAGAAACGTCACTTTTGAAGTGTTTTCTTGGACTTTTAAGCCAATCAGATACCCTACGGGCTCGGAAAGTGCAACGAAACCATCAAATTTTAGCTAGAAACTGTATTTTTGTCGATTTTTATTGAATTTGAACTATATTTCAACGTTTTTTGATGGTTCTGAGCCACCAAACACACTTAAAGCATGCAGAATCGACTCAGAATAGGAAAAGGAGACGTTTAGGTCAATTTTATGCATTCTGGCGTTCGTAGATACAAGAAAACTGTTAAAATTCTTCAGAAACGTCACTTTTGAAGTGTTTTCTTGTACTTTTAAGCCAATCAGATACCCTTCGGGCTCGGAAAGTGCAACGAAACCATCAAATTTTAGCTAGAAACTGTATTTTTGTCGATTTTTATTGAATTTGAACTATATTTCAACGTTTTTTGATGGTTCTGAGCCACCAAACACACTTAAAGCATGCAGAATCGACTCAGAATAGGAAAAGGAGACGTTTAGGTCAATTTTATGCATTCTGGCGTTCGTAGATACAAGAAAACTGTTAAAATTCTTCAGAAACGTCACTTTTGAAGTGTTTTCTTGTACTTTTAAGCCAATCAGATACCCTACGGGCTCGGAAAGTGCAACGAAACCATCAAATTTTAGCTAGAAACTGTATTTTTGTCGATTTTTATTGAATTTGAACTATATTTCAACGTTTTTTGATGGTTCTGAGCCACCAAACACACTTAAAGCATGCAGAATCGACTCAGAATAGGAAAAGGAGACGTTTAGGTCAATTTTATGCATTCTGGCGTTCGTAGATACAAGAAAACTGTTAAAATTCTTCAGAAACGTCACTTTTGAAGTGTTTTCTTGTACTTTTAAGCCAATCAGATACCCTACGGGCTCGGAAAGTGCAACGAAACCATCAAATTTTAGCTAGAAACTGTATTTTTGTCGATTTTTATTGAATTTGAACTATATTTCAATGTTTTTTGATGGTTCTGAGCCACCAAAAACACTTAAAGCATGCAGAATCGACTCAGAATAGGAAAAGGAGACGTTTAGGTCAATTTTATGCATTCTGGCGTTCGTAGATACAAGAAAACTGTTAAAATTCTTCAGAAAGGTCACTTTTGAAGTGTTTTCTTGTACTTTTAAGCCAATCAGATACCCTACGGGCTCGGAAAGTGCAACGAAACCATCAAATTTTAGCTAGAAACTGTATTTTTGTCGATTTTTATTGAATTTGAACTATATTTCAACGTTTTTTGATGGTTCTGAGCCACCAAACACACTTAAAGCATGCAGAATCGACTCAGAATAGGAAAAGGAGACGTTTAGGTCAATTTTATGCATTCTGGCGTTCGTAGATACAAGAAAACTGTTAAAATTCTTCAGAAACGTCACTTTTGAAGTGTTTTCTTGTACTTTTAAGCCAATCAGACACCCTACGGGCTCGGAAAGTGCAACGAAACCATCAAATTTTAGCTAGAAACTGTATTTTTGTCGATTTTTATTGAATTTGAACTATATTTCAACGTTTTTTGATGGTTCTGAGCCACCAAACACACTTAAAGCATGCAGAATCGACTCAGAATAGGAAAAGGAGACGTTTAGGTCAATTTTATGCATTCTGGCGTTCGTAGATACAAGAAAACTGTTAAAATTCTTCAGAAACTCACTTTTGAAGTGTTTTCTTGTACTTTTAAGCCAATCAGATACCCTACGGGCTCGGAAAGTGCAACGAAACCATCAAATTTTAGCTAGAAACTGTATTTTTGTCGATTTTTATTGAATTTGAACTATATTTCAACGTTTTTTGATGGTTCTGAGCCACCAAACACACTTAAAGCATGCAGAATCGACTCAAAATAGGAAAAGGAGACGTTTAGGTCAATTTAATGCATTCTGGCGTTCGTAGATACAAGAAAACTGTTAAAATTCTTCAGAAACGTCACTTTTGAAGTGTTTTCTTGTACTTTTAAGCCAATCAGATACCCTACGGGCTCGGAAAGTGCAACGAAACCATCAAATTTTAGCTAGAAACTGTATTTTTGTCGATTTTTATTGAATTTGAACTAT
The DNA here is from genome assembly GCF_036711695.1 of Zophobas morio. Classification (NCBI taxonomy): domain Eukaryota; kingdom Metazoa; phylum Arthropoda; class Insecta; order Coleoptera; family Tenebrionidae; genus Zophobas; species Zophobas morio. The sequence goes on from NW_026972583.1 coordinate 15,052, forward strand.
ATTTCAACGTTTTTTGATGGTTCTGAGCCACCAAACACACTTAAAGCATGCAGAATCGACTCAGAATAGGAAAAGGAGACGTTTAGGTCAATTTAATGCATTCTGGCGTTCGTAGATACAAGAAAACTGTTAAAATTCTTAAGAAACGTCACTTTTGAAGTGTTTTCTTGTACTTTTAAGCCAATCAGATACCCTACGGGCTCGGAAAGTGCAACGAAACCATCAAATTTTAGCTAGAAACTGTATTTTTGTCGATTTTTATTGAATTTGAACTATATTTCAACGTTTTTTGATGGTTCTGAGCCACCAAACACACTTAAAGCATGCAGAATCGACTCAGAATAGGAAAAGGAGACGTTTAGGTCAATTTATGCATTCTGGCGTTCGTAGATACAAGAAAACTGTTAAAATTCTTCAGAAACGTCACTTTTGAAGTGTTTTCTTGTACTTTTAAGCCAATCAGATACCCTACGGGCTCGGAAAGTGCAACGAAACCATCAAATTTTAGCTAGAAACTGTATTTTTGTCGATTTTTATTGAATTTGAACTATATTTCAACGTTTTTTGATGGTTCTGAGCCACCAAACACACTTAAAGCATGCAGAATCGACTCAGAATAGGAAAAGGAGACGTTTAGGTCAATTTTATGCATTCTGGCGTTCGTAGATACAAGAAAACTGTTAAAATTCTTCAGAAACGTCACTTTTGAAGTGTTTTCTTGTACTTTTAAGCCAATCAGATACCCTACGGGCTCGGAAAGTGCAACGAAACCATCAAATTTTAGCTAGAAACTGTATTTTTGTCGATTTTTATTGAATTTGAACTATATTTCAACGTTTTTTGATGGTTCTGAGCCACCAAACACACTTAAAGCATGCAGAATCGACTCAGAATAGGAAAAGGAGACGTTTAGGTCAATTTTATGCATTCTGGCGTTCGTAGATACAAGAAAACTGTTAAAATTCTTCAGAAACGTCACTTTTGAAGTGTTTTCTTGTACTTTTAAGCCAATCAGATACCCAACGGGCTCGGAAAGTGCAACGAAACCATCAAATTTTAGCTAGAAACTGTATTTTTGTCGATTTTTATTGAATTTGAACTATATTTCAACGTTTTTTGATGGTTCTGAGCCACCAAACACACTTAAAGCATGCAGAATCGACTCAGAATAGGAAAAGGAGACGTTTAGGTCAATTTTATGCATTCTGGCGTTCGTAGATACAAGAAAACTGTTAAAATTCTTCAGAAACGTCACTTTTGAAGTGTTTTCTTGTACTTTTAAGCCAATCAGATACCCTACGGGCTCGGAAAGTGCAACGAAACCATCAAATTTTAGCTAGAAACTGTATTTTTGTCGATTTTTATTGAATTTGAACTATATTTCAACGTTTTTTGATGGTTCTGAGCCACCAAACACACTTAAAGCATGCAGAATCGACTCAGAATAGGAAAAGGAGACGTTTAGGTCAATTTTATGCATTCTGGCGTTCGTAGATACAAGAAAACTGTTAAAATTCTTCAGAAACGTCACTTTTGAAGTGTTTTTTTGTACTTTTAAGCCAATCAGATACCCTACGGGCTCGGAAAGTGCAACGAAACCATCAAATTTTAGCTAGAAACTGTATTTTTGTCGATTTTTATTGAATTTGAACTATATTTCAACGTTTTTTGATGGTTCTGAGCCACCAAACACACTTAAAGCATGCAGAATCGACTCAGAATAGGAAAAGGAGACGTTTAGGTCAATTTTATGTATTCTGGCGTTCGTAGATACAAGAAAACTGTTAAAATTCTTCAGAAACGTCACTTTTGAAGTGTTTTCTTGTACTTTTAAGCCAATCAGATACCCTACGGGCTCGGAAAGTGCAACGAAACCATCAAATTTTAGCTAGAAACTGTATTTTTGTCGATTTTTATTGAATTTGAACTATATTTCAACGTTTTTTGATAGTTCTGAGCCACCAAACACACTTAAAGCATGCAGAATCGACTCAGAATAGGAAAAGGAGAAGTTTAGGTCAATTTTATGCATTCTGGCGTTCGTAGATACAAGAAAACTGTTAAAATTCTTCAGAAACGTCACTTTTGAAGTGTTTTCTTGTACTTTTAAGCCAATCAGATACCCTACGGGCTCGGAAAGTGCAACGAAACCATCAAATTTTAGCTAGAAACTGTATTTTTGTCGATTTTTATTGAATTTGAACTATATTTCAACGTTTTTTGATGGTTCTGAGCCACCAAACACACTTAAAGCATGCAGAATCGACTCAGAATAGGAAAAGGAGACGTTTAGGTCAATTTTATGCATTCTGGCGTTCGTAGATACAAGAAAACTGTTAAAATTCTTCAGAAACGTCACTTTTGAAGTGTTTTCTTGTACTTTTAAGCCAATCAGATACCCTACGGGCTCGGAAAGTGCAACGAAACCATCAAATTTTAGCTAGAAACTGTATTTTTGTCGATTTTTATTGAATTTGAACTATATTTCAACGTTTTTTTGATGGTTCTGAGCCACCAAACACACTTAAAGCATGCAGAATCGACTCAGAATAGGAAAAGGAGACGTTTAGGTCAATTTTATGCATTCTGGCGTTCGTAGATACAAGAAAACTGTTAAAATTCTTCAGAAACGTCACTTTTGAAGTGTTTTCTTGTACTTTTAAGCCAATCAGATACCCTACGGGCTCGGAAAGTGCAACGAAACCATCAAATTTTAGCTAGAAACTGTATTTTTGTCGATTTTTATTGAATTTGAACTATATTTCAACGTTTTTTGATGGTTCTGAGCCACCAAACACACTTAAAGCATGCAGAATCGACTCAGAATAGGAAAAGGAGACGTTTAGGTCAATTTTATGCATTCTGGCGTTCGTAGATACAAGAAAACTGTTAAAATTCTTCAGAAACGTCACTTTTGAAGTGTTTTCTTGTACTTTTAAGCCAATCAGATACCCTACGGGCTCGGAAAGTGCAACGAAACCATCAAATTTTAGCTAGAAACTGTATTTTTGTCGATTTTTATTGAAGTTGAACTATATTTCAACGTTTTTTGATGGTTCTGAGCCACCAAACACACTTAAAGCATGCAGAATCGACTCAGAATAGGAAAAGGAGACGTTTAGGTCAATTTTATGCATTCTGGCGTTCGTAGATACAAGAAAACTGTTAAAATTCTTCAGAAACGTCACTTTTGAAGTGTTTTCTTGTACTTTTAAGCCAATCAGATACCCTACGGGCTCGGAAAGTGCAACGAAACCATCAAATTTTAGCTAGAAACTGTATTTTTGTCGATTTTTATTGAATTTGAACTATATTTCAACGTTTTTTGATGGTTCTGAGCCACCAAACACACTTAAAGCATGCAGAATCGACTCAGAATAGGAAAAGGAGACGTTTAGGTCAATTTTATGCATTCTGGCGTTCGTAGATACAAGAAAACTGTTAAAATTCTTCAGAAACGTCACTTTTGAAGTGTTTTCTTGTACTTTTAAGCCAATCAGATACCCTACGGGCTCGGAAAGTGCAACGAAACCATCAAATTTTAGCTAGAAACTGTATTTTTGTCGATTTTTATTGAATTTGAACTTTATTTCAACGTTTTTTGATGGTTCTGAGCCACCAAACACACTTAAAGCATGCAGAATCGACTCAGAATAGGAAAAGGAGACGTTTAGGTCAATTTTATGCATTCTGGCGTTCGTAGATACAAGAAAACTGTTAAAATTCTTCAGAAACGTCACTTTTGAAGTGTTTTCTTGTACTTTTAAGCCAATCAGATACCCTACGGGCTCGGAAAGTGCAACGAAACCATCAAATTTTAGCTAGAAACTGTATTTTTGTCGATTTTTATTGAATTTGAACTATATTTCAACGTTTTTTGATGGTTCTGAGCCACCAAACACACTTAAAGCATGCAGAATCGACTCAGAATAGGAAAAGGAGACGTTTAGGTCAATTTTATGCATTCTGGCGTTCGTAGATACAAGAAAACTGTTAAAATTCTTCAGAAACGTCACTTTTGAAGTGTTTTCTTGTACTTTTAAGCCAATCAGATACCCTACGGGCTCGGAAAGTGCAACGAAACCATCAAATTTTAGCTAGAAACTGTATTTTTGTCGATTTTTATTGAATTTGAACTATATTTCAACGTTTTTTGATGGTTCTGAGCCACCAAACACACTTAAAGCATGCAGAATCGACTCAGAATAGGAAAAGGAGACGTTTAGGTCAATTTTATGCATTCTGGCGTTCGTAGATACAAGAAAACTGTTAAAATTCTTCAGAAACGTCACTTTTGAAGTGTTTTCTTGTACTTTTAAGCCAATCAGATACCCTACGGGCTCGGAAAGTGCAACGAAACCATCAAATTTTAGCTAGAAACTGTATTTTTGTCGATTTTTATTGAATTTGAACTATATTTCAACGTTTTTTGATGGTTCTGAGCCACCAAACACACTCAAAGCATGCAGAATCGACTCAGAATAGGAAAAGGAGACGTTTAGGTCAATTTTATGCATTCTGGCGTTCGTAGATACAAGAAAACTGTTAAAATTCTTCAGAAACGTCACTTTTGAAGTGTTTTCTTGTAATTTTAAGCCAATCAGATACCCTACGGGCTCGGAAAGTGCAACGAAACCATCAAATTTTAGCTAGAAACTGTATTTTTGTCGATTTTTATTGAATTTGAACTATATTTCAACGTTTTTTGATGGTTCTGAGCCACCAAACACACTTAAAGCATGCAGAATCGACTCAGAATAGGAAAAGGAGACGTTTAGGTCAATTTTATGCATTCTGGCGTTCGTAGATACAAGAAAACTGTTAAAATTCTTCAGAAACGTCAGTTTTGAAGTGTTTTCTTGTACTTTTAAGCCAATCAGATACCCTACGGGCTCGGAAAGTGCAACGAAACCATAAAATTTTAGCAAGAAACTGTATTTTTGTCGATTTTTATTGAATTTGAACTATATTTCAACGTTTTTTGATGGTTCTGAGCCACCAAACACACTTAAAGCATGCAGAATCGACTCAGAATAGGAAAAGGAGACGTTTAGGTCAATTTTATGCATTCTGGCGTTCGTAGATACAAGAAAACTGTTAAAATTCTTCAGAAACGTCACTTTTGAAGTGTTTTCTTGTACTTTTAAGCCAATCAGATACCCTACGGGCTCGGAAAGTGCAACGAAACCATCAAATTTTAGCTAGAAACTGTATTTTTGTCGATTTTTATTACATTTGAACTATATTTCAACGTTTTTTGATGGTTCTGAGCCACCAAACACACTTAAAGCATGCAGAATCGACTCAGAATAGGAAAAGGAGACGTTTAGGTCAATTTTATGCATTCTGGCGTTCGTAGATACAAGAAAACTGTTAAAATTCTTCAGAAACGTCACTTTTGAAGTGTTTTCTTGTACTTTTAAGCCAATCAGATACCCTACGGGCTCGGAAAGTGCAACGAAACCATCAAATTTTAGCTAGAAACTGTATTTTTGTCGATTTTTATTGAATTTGAACTATATTTCAACGTTTTTTGATGGTTCTGAGCCACCAAACACACTTAAAGCATGCAGAATCGACTCAGAATAGGAAAAGGAGACGTTTAGGTCAATTTTATGCATTCTGGCGTTCGTAGATACAAGAAAACTGTTAAAATTCTTCAGAAACGTCACTTTTGAAGTGTTTTCTTGTACTTTTAAGCCAATCAGATACCCTACGGGCTCGGAAAGTGCAACGAAACCATCAAATTTTAGCTAGAAACTGTATTTTTGTCGATTTTTATTACATTTGAACTATATTTCAACGTTTTTTGATGGTTCTGAGCCACCAAACACACTTAAAGCATGCAGAATCGACTCAGAATAGGAAAAGGAGACGTTTAGGTCAATTTTATGCATTCTGGCGTTCGTAGATACAAGAAAACTGTTAAAATTCTTCAGAAACGTCACTTTTGAAGTATTTTCTTGTACTTTTAAGCCAATCAGATACCCTACGGGCTCGGAAAGTGCAACGAAACCATCAAATTTTAGCTAGAAACTGTATTTTTGTCGATTTTTATTGAATTTGAACTATATTTCAACGTTTTTTGATGGTTCTGAGCCACCAAACACACTTAAAGCATGCAGAATCGACTCAGAATAGGAAAAGGAGAAGTTTAGGTCAATTTTATGCATTCTGGCGTTCGTAGATACAAGAAAACTGTTAAAATTCTTCAGAAACGTCACTTTTGAAGTGTTTTCTTGTACTTTTAAGCCAATCAGATACCCTACGGGCTCGGAAAGTGCAACGAAACCATCAAATTTTAGCTAGAAACTGTATTTTTGTCGATTTTTATTGAATTTGAACTATATTTCAACGTTTTTTGATGGTTCTGAGCCACCAAACACACTTAAAGCATGCAGAATCGACTCAGAATAGGAAAAGGAGACGTTTAGGTCAATTTTATGCATTCTGGCGTTCGTAGATACAAGAAAACTGTTAAAATTCTTCAGAAACGTCACTTTTGAAGTGTTTTCTTGTACTTTTAAGCCAATCAGATACCCTACGGGCTCGGAAAGTGCAACGAAACCATCAAATTTTAGCTAGAAACTGTATTTTTGTCGATTTTTATTGAATTTGAACTATATTTCAACGTTTTTTGATGGTTCTGAGCCACCAAACACACTTAAAGCATGCAGAATCGACTCAGAATAGGAAAAGGAGACGTTTAGGTCATTTTTATGCATTCTGGCGTTCGTAGATACAAGAAAACTGTTAAAATTCTTCAGAAACGTCACTTTTGAAGTGTTTTCTTGTACTTTTAAGCCAATCAGATACCCTACGGGCTCGGAAAGTGCAACGAAACCATCAAATTTTAGCTAGAAACTGTATTTTTGTCGATTTTTATTGAATTTGAACTATATTTCAACGTTTTTTGATGGTTCTGAGCCACCAAACACACTTAAAGCATGCAGAATCGACTCAGAATAGGAAAAGGAGACGTTTAGGTCAATTTTATGCATTCTGGCGTTCGTAGATACAAGAAAACTGTTAAAATTCTTCAGAAACGTCACTTTTGAAATGTTTTCTTGTACTTTTAAGCCAATCAGATACCCTACGGGCTCGGAAAGTGCAACGAACCCATCAAATTTTAGCTAGAAACTGTATTTTTGCCGATTTTTATTGAATTTGAACTATATTTCAACGTTTTTTGATGGTTCTGAGCCACCAAACACACTTAAAGCATGCAGAATCGACTCAGAATAGGAAAAGGAGACGTTTAGGTCAATTTTATGCATTCTGGCGTTCGTAGATACAAGAAAACTGTTAAAATTCTTCAGAAACGTCACTTTTGAAGTGTTTTCTTGTACATTTAAGCCAATCAGATACCCTACGGGCTCGGAAAGTGCAACGAAACCATCAAATTTTAGCTAGAAACTGTATTTTTGTCGATTTTTATTGAATTTGAACTATATTTCAACGTTTTTTGATGGTTCTGAGCCACCAAACACACTTAAAGCATGCAGAATCGACTCAGAATAGGAAAAGGAGACGTTTAGGTCAATTTTATGCATTCTGGCGTTCGTAGATACAAGAAAACTGTTAAAATTCTTCAGAAACGTCACTTTTGAAGTGTTTTCTTGTACTTTTAAGCCAATCAGATACCCTACGGGCTCGGAAAGTGCAACGAAACCATCAAATTTTAGCTAGAAACTGTATTTTTGTCGATTTTTATTGAATTTGAACTATATTTCAACGTTTTTTGATGGTTCTGAGCCACCAAACACACTTAAAGCATGCAGAATCGACTCAGAATAGGAAAAGGAGACGTTTAGGTCAATTTTATGCATTCTGGCGTTCGTAGATACAAGAAAACTGTTAAAATTCTTCAGAAACGTCACTTTTGAAGTGTTTTCTTGTACTTTTAAGCCAATCAGATACCTTACGGGCTCGGAAAGTGCAACGAAACCATCAAATTTTAGCTAGAAACTGTATTTTTGCCGATTTTTTTTGAATTTGAACTATATTTCAACGTTTTTTGATGGTTCTGAGCCACCAAACACACTTAGAGCATGCAGAATCGACTCAGAATAGGAAAAGGAGACGTTTAGGTCAATTTTATGCATTCTGGCGTTCGTAGATACAAGAAAACTGTTAAAATTCTTCAGAAACGTCACTTTTGAAGTATTTTCTTGTACTTTTAAGCCAATCAGATACCCTACGGGCTCGGAAAGTGCAACGAAACCATCAAATTTTAGCTAGAAACTGTATTTTTGTCGATTGTTATTGAATTTGAACTATATTTCAACGTTTTTTGATGGTTCTGAGCCACCAAACACACTTAAAGCATGCAGAATCGACTCAGAATAGGAAAAGGAGACGTTTAGGTCAATTTTATGCATTCTGGCGTTCGTAGATACAAGAAAACTGTTAAAATTCTTCAGAAACGTCACTTTTGAAGTGTTTTCTTGTACTTTTAAGCCAATCAGATACCCAACGGGCTCGGAAAGTGCAACGAAACCATCAAATTTTAGCTAGAAACTGTATTTTTGTCGATTTTTATTGAATTTGAACTATATTTCAACGTTTTTTGATGGTTCTGAGCCACCAAACACACTTAAAGCATGCAGAATCGACTCAGAATAGGAAAAGGAGACGTTTAGGTCAATTTTATGCATTCTGGCGTTCGTAGATACAAGAAAACTGTTAAAATTCTTCAGAAACGTCACTTTTGAAGTGTTTTCTTGTACTTTTAAGCCAATCAGATACCCTACGGGCTCGGAAAGTGCAACGAAACCATCAAATTTTAGCTAGAAACTGTATTTTTGTCGATTTTTATTGAATTTGAACTATATTTCAACGTTTTTTGATGGTTCTGAGCCACCAAACACACTTAAAGCATGCAGAATCGACTCAGAATAGGAAAAGGAGACGTTTAGGTCAATTTTATGCATTCTGGCGTTCGTAGATACAAGAAAACTGTTAAAATTCTTCAGAAACGTCACTTTTGAAGTGTTTTCTTGTACTTTTAAGCCAATCAGATACCCAACGGGCTCGGAAAGTGCAACGAAACCATCAAATTTTAGCTAGAAACTGTATTTTTGTCGATTTTTATTGAATTTGAACTATATTTCAACGTTTTTTGATGGTTCTGAGCCACCAAACACACTTAAAGCATGCAGAATCGACTCAGAATAGGAAAAGGAGACGTTTAGGTCAATTTTATGCATTCTGGCGTTCGTAGATACAAGAAAACTGTTAAAATTCTTCAGAAACGTCACTTTTGAAGTGTTTTCTTGTACTTTTAAGCCAATCAGATACCCTACGGGCTCGGAAAGTGCAACGAAACCATCAAATTTTAGCTAGAAACTGTATTTTTATCGATTTTTATTGAATTTGAACTATATTTCAACGTTTTTTGATGGTTCTGAGCCACCAAACACACTTAAAGCATGCAGAATCGACTCAGAATAGGAAAAGGAGACGTTTAGGTCAATTTTGTGCATTCTGGCGTTCGTAGATACAAGAAAACTGTTAAAATTCTTCAGAAACGTCACTTTTGAAGTGTTTTCTTGTACTTTTAAGCCAATCAGATACCCTACGGGCTCGGAAAGTGCAACGAAACCATCAAATTTTAGCTAGAAACTGTATTTTTGTCGATTTTTATTGAATTTGAACTATATTTCAACGTTTTTTGATGGTTCTGAGCCACCAAACACACTTAAAGCATGCAGAATCGACTCAGAATAGGAAAAGGAGACGTTTAGGTCAATTTTATGCATTCTGGCGTTCGTAGATACAAGAAAACTGTTAAAATTCTTCAGAAACGTCACTTTTGAAGTGTTTTCTTGTACTTTTAAGCCAATCAGATACCCTACGGGCTCGGAAAGTGCAACGAAACCATCAAATTTTAGCTAGAAACTATATTTTTGTCGATTTTTATTGAATTTGAACTATATTTCAACGTTTTTTGAAGGTTCTGAGCCACCAAACACACTTAAAGCATGCAGAATCGACTCAGAATAGGAAAAGGAGACGTTTAGGTCAATTTTATGCATTCTGGCGTTCGTAGATACAAGAAAACTGTTAAAATTCTTCAGAAACGTCACTTTTGAAGTGTTTTCTTGTACTTTTAAGCCAATCAGATACCCTACGGGCTCGGAAAGTGCAACGAAACCATCAAATTTTAGCTAGAAACTGTATTTTTGTCGATTTTTATTGAATTTGAACTATATTTCAACGTTTTTTGATGGTTCTGAGCCACCAAACACACTTAAAGCATGCAGAATCGACTCAGAATAGGAAAAGGAGACGTTTAGGTCAATTTTATGCATTCTGGCGTTCGTAGATACAAGAAAACTGTTAAAATTCTTCAGAAACGTCACTTTTGAAGTGTTTTCTTGTACTTTTAAGCCAATCAGATACCCTACGGGCTCGGAAAGTGCAACGAAACCATCAAATTTTAGCTAGAAACTGTATTTTTGTCGATTTTTATTGAATTTGAACTATATTTCAACGTTTTTTGACGGTTCTGAGCCACCAAACACACTTAAAGCATGCAGAATCGACTCAGAATAGGAAAAGGAGACGTTTAGGTCAATTTTATGCATTCTGGCGTTCGTAGATACAAGAAAACTGTTAAAATTCTTCAGAAACGTCACTTTTGAAGTGTTTTCTTGTACTTTTAAGCCAATCAGATACCCAACGGGCTCGGAAAGTGCAACGAAACCATCAAATTTTAGCTAGAAACTGTATTTTTGTCGATTTTTATTGAATTTGAACTATATTTCAACGTTTTTTGATGGTTCTGAGCCACCAAACACACTTAAAGCATGCAGAATCGACTCAGAATAGGAAAAGGAGACGTTTAGGTCAATTTTATGCATTCTGGCGTTCGTAGATACAAGAAAACTGTTAAAATTCTTCAGAAACGTCACTTTTGAAGTGTTTTCTTGTACTTTTAAGCCAATCAGATACCCTACGGGCTCGGAAAGTGCAACGAAACCATCAAATTTTAGCTAGAAACTGTATTTTTGTCGATTTTTATTGAATTTGAACTATATTTCAACGTTTTTTGATGGTTCTGAGCCACCAAACACACTTAAAGCATACAGAATCGACTCAGAATAGGAAAAGGAGACGTTTAGGTCAATTTTATGCATTCTGGCGTTCGTAGATACAAGAAAACTGTTAAAATTCTTCAGAAACGTCACTTTTGAAGTGTTTTCTTGTACTTTTAAGCCAATCAGATACCCTACGGGCTCGGAAAGTGCAACGAAACCATCAAATTTTAGCTAGAAACTGTATTTTTGTCGATTTTTATTGAATTTGAACTATATTTCAACGTTTTTTGATGGTTCTGAGCCACCAAACACACTTAAAGCATGCAGAATCGACTCAGAATAGGAAAAGGAGACGTTTAGGTCAATTTTATGCATTCTGGCGTTCGTAGATACAAGAAAACTGTTAAAATTCTTCAGAAACGTCACTTTTGAAGTGTTTTCTTGTACTTTTAAGCCAATCAGATACCCTACGGGCTCGGAAAGTGCAACGAAACCATCAAATTTTAGCTAGAAACTGTATTTTTGTCGATTTTTATTGAATTTGAACTATATTTCAACGTTTTTTGATGGTTCTGAGCCACCAAACACACTTAAAGCATGCAGAATCGACTCAGAATAGGAAAAGGAGACGTTTAGGTCAATTTTATGCATTCTGGCGTTCGTAGATACAAGAAAACTGTTAAAATTCTTCAGAAACGTCACTTTTGAAGTGTTTTCTTGTACTTTTAAGCCAATCAGATACCCTATGGGCTCGGAAAGTGCAACGAAACCATCAAATTTTAGCTAGAAACTGTATTTTTGTCGATTTTTATTGAATTTGAACTATATTTCAACGTTTTTTGATGGTTCTAAGCCACCAAACACACTTAAAGCATGCAGAATCGACTCAGAATAGGAAAAGGAGACGTTTAGATCAATTTTATGCATTCTGGCGTTCGTAGATACAAGAAAACAGTTAAAATTCTTCAGAAACGTCACTTTTGAAGTGTTTTCTTGTACTTTTAAGCCAATCAGATACCCTACGGGCTCGGAAAGTGCAACGAAACCATCAAATTTTAGCTAGAAACTGTATTTTTGTCGATTTTTATTGAATTTGAACTATATTTCAACGTTTTTTGATGGTTCTGAGCCACCAAACACACTTAAAGCATGCAGAATCGACTCAGAATAGGAAAAGGAGACGTTTAGGTCAATTTTATGCATTCTGGCGTTCGTAGATACAAGAAAACTGTTAAAATTCTTCAGAAACGTCACTTTTGAAGTGTTTTCTTGTACTTTTAAGCCAATCAGATACCCTAGGGGCTCGGAAAGTGCAACGAAACCATCAAATTTTAGCTAGAAACTGTATTTTTGCCGATTTTTATTGAATTAGAACTATATTTCAACGTTTTTTGACGGTTCTGAGCCACCAAACACACTTAAAGCATGCAGAATCGACTCAGAATAGGAAAAGGAGACGTTTAGGTCAATTTTATGCATTCTGGCGTTCGTAGATACAAGAAAACTGTTAAAATTCTTCAGAAACGTCACTTTTGAAGTGTTTTCTTGTACTTTTAAGCCAATCAGATACCCAACGGGCTCGGAAAGTGCAACGAAACCATCAAATTTTAGCTAGAAACTGTATTTTTGTCGATTTTTATTGAATTTGAACTATATTTCAACGTTTTTTGATGGTTCTGAGCCACCAAACACACTTAAAGCATGCAGAATCGACTCAGAATAGGAAAAGGAGACGTTTAGGTCAATTTTATGCATTCTGGCGTTCGTAGATACAAGAAAACTGTTAAAATTCTTCAGAAACGTCACTTTTGAAGTGTTTTCTTGTACTTTTAAGCCAATCAGATACCCTACGGGCTCGGAAAGTGCAACGAAACCATCAAATTTTAGCTAGAAACTGTATTTTTGTCGATTTTTATTGAATTTGAACTATATTTCAACGTTTTTTGATGGTTCTGAGCCACCAAACACACTTAAAGCATACAGAATCGACTCAGAATAGGAAAAGGAGACGTTTAGGTCAATTTTATGCATTCTGGCGTTCGTAGATACAAGAAAACTGTTAAAATTCTTCAGAAACGTCACTTTTGAAGTGTTTTCTTGTACTTTTAAGCCAATCAGATACCCTACGGGCTCGGAAAGTGCAACGAAACCATCAAATTTTAGCTAGAAACTGTATTTTTGTCGATTTTTATTGAATTTGAACTATATTTCAACGTTTTTTTATGGTTCTGAGCTACCAAACACACTTAAAGCATGCAGAATCGACTCAGAATAGGAAAAGGAGACGTTTAGGTCAATTTTATGCATTCTGGCGTTCGTAGATACAAGAAAACTGTTAAAATTCTTCAGAAACGTCACTTTTGAAGTGTTTTCTTGCACTTTTAAGCCAATCAGATACCCTACGGGCTCGGAAAGTGCAACGAAACCATCAAATTTTAGCTAGAAACTGTATTTTTGTCGATTTTTATTGAATTTGAACTATATTTCAACGTTTTTTGATGGTTCTGAGCCACCAAACACACTTAAAGCATGCAGAATCGACTCAGAATAGGAAAAGGAGACGTTTAGGTCAATTTTATGCATTCTGGCGTTCGTAGATACAAGAAAACTGTTAAAATTCTTCAGAAACGGCACTTTTGAAGTGTTTTCTTGTACTTTTAAGCCAATCAGATAACCTACGGGCTCGGAAAGTGCAACGAAACCATCAAATTTTAGCTAGAAACTGTATTTTTGTCGATTTTTATTGAATTTGAACTATATTTCAACGTTTTTTGATGGTTCTGAGCCACCAAACACACTTAAAGCATGCAGAATCGACTCAGAATAGGAAAAGGAGACGTTTAGGTCAATTTTATGCATTCTGGCGTTCGTAGATACAAGAAAACTGTTAAAATTCTTCAGAAACGTCACTTTTGAAGTGTTTTCTTGTACTTTTAAGCCAATCAGATACCCTACGGGCTCGGAAAGTGCAACGAAACCATCAAATTTTAGCTAGAAACTGTATTTTTGTCGATTTTTATTGAATTTGAACTATATTTCAACGTTTTTTGATGGTTCTGAGCCACCAAACACACTTAAAGCATGCAGAATCGACTCAGAATAGGAAAAGGAGACGTTTAGGTCAATTTTATGCATTCTGGCGTTCGTAGATACAAGAAAACTGTTAAAATTCTTCAGAAACGTCACTTTTGAAGTGTTTTCTTGTACTTTTAAGCCAATCAGATACCCTACGGGCTCGGAAAGTGCAACGAAACCATCAAATTTTAGCTAGAAACAGTATTTTTGTCGATTTTTATTGAATTTGAACTATATTTCAACGTTTTTTGATGGTTCTGAGCCACCAAACACACTTAAAGCATGCAGAATCGACTCAGAATAGGAAAAGGAGACGTTTAGGTCAATTTTATGCATTCTGGCGTTCGTAGATACAAGAAAACTGTTAAAATTCTTCAGAAACGTCACTCTTGAAGTGTTTTCTTGTACTTTTAAGCCAATCAGATACCCTACGGGCTCGGAAAGTGCAACGAAACCATCAAATTTTAGCTAGAAACTGTATTTTTGTCGATTTTTATTGAATTTGAACTATATTTCAACGTTTTTTGATGGTTCTGAGCCACCAAACACACTTAAAGCATGCAGAATCGACTCAGAATAGGAAAAGGAGACGTTTAGGTCAATTTTATGCATTCTGGCGTTCGTAGATACAAGAAAACTGTTAAAATTCTTCAGAAACGTCACTTTTGAAGTGTTTTCTTGTACTTTTAAGCCAATCAGATACCCTACGGGCTCGGAAAGTGCAACGAAACCATCAAATTTTAGCTAGAAACTATATTTTTGTCGATTTTTATTGAATTTGAACTATATTTCAACGTTTTTTGATGGTTCTGAGCCACCAAACACACTTAAAGCATGCAGAATCGACTCAGAATAGGAAAAGGAGACGTTTAGGTCAATTTTATGCATTCTGGCGTTCGTAGATACAAGAAAACTGTTAAAATTCTTCAGAAACGTCACTTTTGAAGTGTTTTCTTGTACTTTTAAGCCAATCAGATACCCTACGGGCTCGGAAAGTGCAAAGAAACCATCAAATTTTAGCTAGAAACTGTATTTTTGTCGATTTTTATTGAATTTGAACTATATTTCAACGTTTTTTGATGGTTCTGAGCCACCAAACACACTTAAAGCATGCAGAATCGACTCAGAATAGGAAAAGGAGACGTTTAGGTCAATTTTATGCATTCTGGCGTTCGTAGATACAAGAAAACTGTTAAAATTCTTCAGAAACGTCACTTTTGAAGTGTTTTCTTGTACTTTTAAGCCAATCAGATACCCTACGGGCTCGGAAAGTGCAACGAAACCATCAAATTTTAGCTAGAAACTGTATTTTTGTCGATTTTTATTGAATTTGAACTATATTTCAACGTTTTTTGACGGTTCTGAGCCACCAAACACACTTAAAGCATGCAGAATCGACTCAGAATAGGAAAAGGAGACGTTTAGGTCAATTTTATGCATTCTGGCGTTCGTAGATACAAGAAAACTGTTAAAATTCTTCAGAAACGTCACTTTTGAAGTGTTTTCTTGTACTTTTAAGCCAATCAGATACCCTACGGGCTCGGAAAGTGCAACGAAACCATCAAATTTTAGCTAGAAACTGTATTTTTGTCGATTTTTATTGAATTTGAACTATATTTCAACGTTTTTTGATGGTTCTGAGCCACCAAACACACTTAAAGCATGCAGAATCGACTCAGAATAGGAAAAGGAGACGTTTAGGTCAATTTTATGCATTCTGGCGTTCGTAGATACAAGAAAACTGTTAAAATTCTTCAGAAACGTCACTTTTGAAGTGTTTTCTTGTACTTTTAAGCCAATCAGATACCCTACGGGCTCGAAAAGTGCAACGAAACCATCAAATTTTAGCTAGAAACTGTATTTTTGTCGATTTTTATTGAATTTGAACTATATTTCAACGTTTTTTGATGGTTCTGAGCCACCAAACACACTTAAAGCATACAGAATCGACTCAGAATAGGAAAAGGAGACGTTTAGGTCAATTTTATGCATTCTGGCGTTCGTAGATACAAGAAAACTGTTAAAATTCTTCAGAAACGTCACTTTTGAAGTGTTTTCTTGTACTTTTAAGCCAATCAGATACCCTACGGGCTCGGAAAGTGCAACGAAACCATCAAATTTTAGCTAGAAACTGTATTTTTGTCGATTTTTATTGAATTTGAACTATATTTCAACGTTTTTTGATGGTTCTGAGCCACCAAACACACTTAAAGCATGCAGAATCGACTCAGAATAGGAAAAGGAGACGTTTAGGTCAATTTTATGCATTCTGGCGTTCGTAGATACAAGAAAACTGTTAAAATTCTTCAGAAACGTCACTTTTGAAGTGTTTTCTTGTACTTTTAAGCCAATCAGATACCCTACGGGCTCGGAAAGTGCAACGAAACCATCAAATTTTAGCTAGAAACTGTATTTTTGTCGATTTTTATTGAATTTGAACTATATTTCAACGTTTTTTGATGGTTCTGAGCCACCAAACACACTTAAAGCATGCAGAATCGACTCAGAATAGGAAAAGGAGACGTTTAGGTCAATTTTATGCATTCTGGCGTTCGTAGATACAAGAAAACTGTTAAAATTCTTCAGAAACGTCACTTTTGAAGTGTTTTCTTGTACTTTTAAGCCAATCAGATACCCTATGGGCTCGGAAAGTGCAACGAAACCATCAAATTTTAGCTAGAAACTGTATTTTTGTCGATTTTTATTGAATTTGAACTATATTTCAACGTTTTTTGATGGTTCTAAGCCACCAAACACACTTAAAGCATGCAGAATCGACTCAGAATAGGAAAAGGAGACGTTTAGATCAATTTTATGCATTCTGGCGTTCGTAGATACAAGAAAACAGTTAAAATTCTTCAGAAACGTCACTTTTGAAGTGTTTTCTTGTACTTTTAAGCCAATCAGATACCCTACGGGCTCGGAAAGTGCAACGAAACCATCAAATTTTAGCTAGAAACTGTATTTTTGTCGATTTTTATTGAATTTGAACTATATTTCAACGTTTTTTGATGGTTCTGAGCCACCAAACACACTTAAAGCATGCAGAATCGACTCAGAATAGGAAAAGGAGACGTTTAGGTCAATTTTATGCATTCTGGCGTTCGTAGATACAAGAAAACTGTTAAAATTCTTCAGAAACGTCACTTTTGAAGTGTTTTCTTGTACTTTTAAGCCAATCAGATACCCTATGGGCTCGGAAAGTGCAACGAAACCATCAAATTTTAGCTAGAAACTGTATTTTTGTCGATTTTTATTGAATTTGAACTATATTTCAACGTTTTTTGATGGTTCTAAGCCACCAAACACACTTAAAGCATGCAGAATCGACTCAGAATAGGAAAAGGAGACGTTTAGATCAATTTTATGCATTCTGGCGTTCGTAGATACAAGAAAACAGTTAAAATTCTTCAGAAACGTCACTTTTGAAGTGTTTTCTTGTACTTTTAAGCCAATCAGATACCCTACGGGCTCGGAAAGTGCAACGAAACCATCAAATTTTAGCTAGAAACTGTATTTTTGTCGATTTTTATTGAATTTGAACTATATTTCAACGTTTTTTGATGGTTCTGAGCCACCAAACACACTTAAAGCATGCAGAATCGACTCAGAATAGGAAAAGGAGACGTTTAGGTCAATTTTATGCATTCTGGCGTTCGTAGATACAAGAAAACTGTTAAAATTCTTCAGAAACGTCACTTTTGAAGTGTTTTCTTGTACTTTTAAGCCAATCAGATACCCTAGGGGCTCGGAAAGTGCAACGAAACCATCAAATTTTAGCTAGAAACTGTATTTTTGCCGATTTTTATTGAATTTGAACTATATTTCAACGTTTTTTGACGGTTCTGAGCCACCAAACACACTTAAAGCATGCAGAATCGACTCAGAATAGGAAAAGGAGACGTTTAGGTCAATTTTATGCATTCTGGCGTTCGTAGATACAAGAAAACTGTTAAAATTCTTCAGAAACGTCACTTTTGAAGTGTTTTCTTGTACTTTTAAGCCAATCAGATACCCAACGGGCTCGGAAAGTGCAACGAAACCATCAAATTTTAGCTAGAAACTGTATTTTTGTCGATTTTTATTGAATTTGAACTATATTTCAACGTTTTTTGATGGTTCTGAGCCACCAAACACACTTAAAGCATGCAGAATCGACTCAGAATAGGAAAAGGAGACGTTTAGGTCAATTTTATGCATTCTGGCGTTCGTAGATACAAGAAAACTGTTAAAATTCTTCAGAAACGTCACTTTTGAAGTGTTTTCTTGTACTTTTAAGCCAATCAGATACCCTATGGGCTCGGAAAGTGCAACGAAACCATCAAATTTTAGCTAGAAACTGTATTTTTGTC
Organism: Zophobas morio; assembly: GCF_036711695.1. NCBI lineage: Eukaryota > Metazoa > Arthropoda > Insecta > Coleoptera > Tenebrionidae > Zophobas > Zophobas morio. Next base: position 33,521 of record NW_026972583.1, read on the forward strand.
GATTTTTATTGAATTTGAACTATATTTCAACGTTTTTTGATGGTTCTAAGCCACCAAACACACTTAAAGCATGCAGAATCGACTCAGAATAGGAAAAGGAGACGTTTAGATCAATTTTATGCATTCTGGCGTTCGTAGATACAAGAAAACAGTTAAAATTCTTCAGAAACGTCACTTTTGAAGTGTTTTCTTGTACTTTTAAGCCAATCAGATACCCTACGGGCTCGGAAAGTGCAACGAAACCATCAAATTTTAGCTAGAAACTGTATTTTTGTCGATTTTTATTGAATTTGAACTATATTTCAACGTTTTTTGATGGTTCTGAGCCACCAAACACACTTAAAGCATGCAGAATCGACTCAGAATAGGAAAAGGAGACGTTTAGGTCAATTTTATGCATTCTGGCGTTCGTAGATACAAGAAAACTGTTAAAATTCTTCAGAAACGTCACTTTTGAAGTGTTTTCTTGTACTTTTAAGCCAATCAGATACCCTATGGGCTCGGAAAGTGCAACGAAACCATCAAATTTTAGCTAGAAACTGTATTTTTGTCGATTTTTATTGAATTTGAACTATATTTCAACGTTTTTTGATGGTTCTAAGCCACCAAACACACTTAAAGCATGCAGAATCGACTCAGAATAGGAAAAGGAGACGTTTAGATCAATTTTATGCATTCTGGCGTTCGTAGATACAAGAAAACAGTTAAAATTCTTCAGAAACGTCACTTTTGAAGTGTTTTCTTGTACTTTTAAGCCAATCAGATACCCTACGGGCTCGGAAAGTGCAACGAAACCATCAAATTTTAGCTAGAAACTGTATTTTTGTCGATTTTTATTGAATTTGAACTATATTTCAACGTTTTTTGATGGTTCTGAGCCACCAAACACACTTAAAGCATACAGAATCGACTCAGAATAGGAAAAGGAGACGTTTAGGTCAATTTTATGCATTCTGGCGTTCGTAGATACAAGAAAACTGTTAAAATTCTTCAGAAACGTCACTTTTGAAGTGTTTTCTTGTACTTTTAAGCCAATCAGATACCCTACGGGCTCGGAAAGTGCAACGAAACCATCAAATTTTAGCTAGAAACTGTATTTTTGTCGATTTTTATTGAATTTGAACTATATTTCAACGTTTTTTTATGGTTCTGAGCTACCAAACACACTTAAAGCATGCAGAATCGACTCAGAATAGGAAAAGGAGACGTTTAGGTCAATTTTATGCATTCTGGCGTTCGTAGATACAAGAAAACTGTTAAAATTCTTCAGAAACGTCACTTTTGAAGTGTTTTCTTGCACTTTTAAGCCAATCAGATACCCTACGGGCTCGGAAAGTGCAACGAAACCATCAAATTTTAGCTAGAAACTGTATTTTTGTCGATTTTTATTGAATTTGAACTATATTTCAACGTTTTTTGATGGTTCTGAGCCACCAAACACACTTAAAGCATGCAGAATCGACTCAGAATAGGAAAAGGAGACGTTTAGGTCAATTTTATGCATTCTGGCGTTCGTAGATACAAGAAAACTGTTAAAATTCTTCAGAAACGTCACTTTTGAAGTGTTTTCTTGTACTTTTAAGCCAATCAGATAACCTACGGGCTCGGAAAGTGCAACGAAACCATCAAATTTTAGCTAGAAACTGTATTTTTGTCGATTTTTATTGAATTTGAACTATATTTCAACGTTTTTTGATGGTTCTGAGCCACCAAACACACTTAAAGCATGCAGAATCGACTCAGAATAGGAAAAGGAGACGTTTAGGTCAATTTTATGCATTCTGGCGTTCGTAGATACAAGAAAACTGTTAAAATTCTTCAGAAACGTCACTTTTGAAGTGTTTTCTTGTACTTTTAAGCCAATCAGATACCCTACGGGCTCGGAAAGTGCAACGAAACCATCAAATTTTAGCTAGAAACTGTATTTTTGTCGATTTTTATTGAATTTGAACTATATTTCAACGTTTTTTGATGGTTCTGAGCCACCAAACACACTTAAAGCATGCAGAATCGACTCAGAATAGGAAAAGGAGACGTTTAGGTCAATTTTATGCATTCTGGCGTTCGTAGATACAAGAAAACTGTTAAAATTCTTCAGAAACGTCACTCTTGAAGTGTTTTCTTGTACTTTTAAGCCAATCAGATACCCTACGGGCTCGGAAAGTGCAACGAAACCATCAAATTTTAGCTAGAAACTGTATTTTTGTCGATTTTTATTGAATTTGAACTATATTTCAACGTTTTTTGATGGTTCTGAGCCACCAAACACACTTAAAGCATGCAGAATCGACTCAGAATAGGAAAAGGAGACGTTTAGGTCAATTTTATGCATTCTGGCGTTCGTAGATACAAGAAAACTGTTAAAATTCTTCAGAAACGTCACTTTTGAAGTGTTTTCTTGTACTTTTAAGCCAATCAGATACCCTACGGGCTCGGAAAGTGCAACGAAACCATCAAATTTTAGCTAGAAACTGTATTTTTGTCGATTTTTATTGAATTTGAACTATATTTCAACGTTTTTTGATGGTTCTGAGCCACCAAACACACTTAAAGCATGCAGAATCGACTCAGAATAGGAAAAGGAGACGTTTAGGTCAATTTTATGCATTCTGGCGTTCGTAGATACAAGAAAACTGTTAAAATTCTTCAGAAACGTCACTTTTGAAGTGTTTTCTTGTACTTTTAAGCCAATCAGATACCCTACGGGCTCGGAAAGTGCAACGAAACCATCAAATTTTAGCTAGAAACTGTATTTTTGTCGATTTTTATTGAATTTGAACTATATTTCAACGTTTTTTGATGGTTCTGAGCCACCAAACACACTTAAAGCATGCAGAATCGACTCAGAATAGGAAAAGGAGACGTTTAGGTCAATTTTATGCATTCTGGCGTTCGTAGATACAAGAAAACTGTTAAAATTCTTCAGAAACGTCACTTTTGAAGTGTTTTCTTGTACTTTTAAGCCAATCAGATACCCTACGGGCTCGGAAAGTGCAACGAAACCATCAAATTTTAGCTAGAAACTGTATTTTTGTCGATTTTTATTGAATTTGAACTATATTTCAACGTTTTTTGATGGTTCTGAGCCACCAAACACACTTAAAGCATGCAGAATCGACTCAGAATAGGAAAAGGAGACGTTTAGGTCAATTTTTTGCATTCTGGCGTTCGTAGATACAAGAAAACTGTTAAAATTCTTCAGAAACGTCACTTTTGAAGTGTTTTCTTGTACTTTTAAGCCAATCAGATACCCACGGGCTCGGAAAGTGCAACGAAACCATCAAATTTTAGCTAGAAACTGTATTTTTGTCGATTTTTATTGAATTTGAACTATATTTCAACGTTTTTTGATGGTTCTGAGCCACCAAACACACTTAAAGCATGCAGAATCGACTCAGAATAGGAAAAGGAGACGTTTAGGTCAATTTTATGCATTCTGGCGTTCGTAGATACAAGAAAACTGTTAAAATTCTTCAGAAACGTCACTTTTGAAGTGTTTTCTTGTACTTTTAAGCCAATCAGATACCCTACGGGCTCGGAAAGTGCAACGAAACCATCAAATTTTAGCTAGAAACTGTATTTTTGTCGATTTTTATTGAATTTGAACTATATTTCAACGTTTTTTGGTGGTTCTGAGCCACCAAACACACTTAAAGCATGCAGAATCGACTCAGAATAGGAAAAGGAGACGTTTAGGTCAATTTTATGCATTCTGGCGTTCGTAGATACAAGAAAACTGTTAAAATTCTTCAGAAACGTCACTTTTGAAGTGTTTTCTTGTACTTTTAAGCCAATCAGATACCCTACGGGCTCGGAAAGTGCAACGAAACCATCAAATTTTAGCTAGAAACTGTATTTTTGTCGATTTTTATTGAATTTGAACTATATTTCAACGTTTTTGATGGTTCTGAGCCACCAAACACACTTAAAGCATGCAGAATCGACTCAGAATAGGAAAAGGAGACGTTTAGGTCAATTTTATGCATTCTGGCGTTCGTAGATACAAGAAAACTGTTAAAATTCTTCAGAAACGTCACTTTTGAAGTGTTTTCTTGTACTTTTAAGCCAATCAGATACCCTACGGGCTCGGAAAGTGCAACGAAACCATCAAATTTTTGCTAGAAACTGTATTTTTGTCGATTTTTATTGAATTTGAACTATATTTCAACGTTTTTTGATGGTTCTGAGCCACCAAACACACTTAAAGCATGCAGAATCGACTCAGAATAGGAAAAGGAGACGTTTAGGTCAATTTTATGCATTCTGGCGTTCGTAGATACAAGAAAACTGTTAAAATTCTTCAGAAACGTCACTTTTGAAGTGTTTTCTTGTACTTTTAAGCCAATCAGATACCCTACGGGCTCGGAAAGTGCAACGAAACCATCAAATTTTAGCTAGAAACTGTATTTTTGTCGATTTTTATTGAATTTGAACTATATTTCAACGTTTTTTGATGGTTCTGAGCCACCAAACACACTTAAAGCATGCAGAATCGACTCAGAATAGGAAAAGGAGACGTTTAGGTCAATTTTATGCATTCTGGCGTTCGTAGATACAAGAAAACTGTTAAAATTCTTCAGAAACGTCACTTTTGAAGTGTTTTCTTGTACTTTTAAGCCAATCAGATACCCTACGGGCTCGGAAAGTGCAACGAAACCATCAAATTTTAGCTAGAAACTGTATTTTTGTCGATTTTTATTGAATTTGAACTATATTTCAACGTTTTTTGATGGTTCTGAGCCACCAAACACACTTAAAGCATGCAGAATCGACTCAGAATAGGAAAAGGAGACGTTTAGGTCAAATTTATGCATTCTGGCGTTCGTAGATACAAGAAAACTGTTAAAATTCTTCAGAAACGTCACTTTTGAAGTGTTTTCTTGTACTTTTAAGCCAATCAGATACCCTACGGGCTCGGAAAGTGCAACGAAACCATCAAATTTTAGCTAGAAACTGTATTTTTGTCGATTTTTATTGAATTTGAACTATATTTCAACGTTTTTTGATGGTTCTGAGCCACCAAACACACTTAAAGCATGCAGAATCGACTCAGAATAGGAAAAGGAGACGTTTAGGTCAATTTTATGCATTCTGGCGTTCGTAGATACAAGAAAACTGTTAAAATTCTTCAGAAACGTCACTTTTGAAGTGTTTTCTTGTACTTTTAAGCCAATCAGATACCCTACGGGCTCGGAAAGTGCAACGAAACCATCAAATTTTAGCTAGAAACTGTATTTTTGTCGATTTTTATTGAATTTGAACTATATTTCAACGTTTTTTGATGGTTCTGAGCCACCAAACACACTTAAAGCATGCAGAATCGACTCAGAATAGGAAAAGGAGACGTTTAGGTCAATTTTATGCATTCTGGCGTTCGTAGATACAAGAAAACTGTTAAAATTCTTCAGAAACGTCACTTTTGAAGTGTTTTCTTGTACTTTTAAGCCAATCAGATACCCTACGGGCTCGGAAAGTGCAACGAAACCATCAAATTTTAGCTAGAAACTGTATTTTTGTCGATTTTTATTGAATTTGAACTATATTTCAACGTTTTTTGATGGTTCTGAGCCACCAAACACACTTAAAGCATGCAGAATCGACTCAGAATAGGAAAAGGAGACGTTTAGGTCAATTTTATGCATTCTGGCGTTCGTAGATACAAGAAAACTGTTAAAATTCTTCAGAAACGTCACTTTTGAAGTGTTTTCTTGTACTTTTAAGCCAATCAGATACCCTACGGGCTCGGAAAGTGCAACGAAACCATCAAATTTTAGCTAGAAACTGTATTTTTGTCGATTTTTATTGAATTTGAACTATATTTCAACGTTTTTTGATGGTTCTGAGCCACCAAACACACTTAAAGCATGCAGAATCGACTCAGAATAGGAAAATTAGACGTTTAGGTCAATTTTATGCATTCTGGCGTTCGTAGATACAAGAAAACTGTTAAAATTCTTCAGAAACGTCACTTTTGAAGTGTTTTCTTGTACTTTTAAGCCAATCAGATACCCTACGGGCTCGGAAAGTGCAACGAAACCATCAAATTTTAGCTAGAAACTGTATTTTTGTCGATTTTTATTGAATTTGAACTATATTTCAACGTTTTTTGATGGTTCTGAGCCACCAAACACACTTAAAGCATGCAGAATCGGCTCAGAATAGGAAAAGGAGACGTTTAGGTCAATTTTATGCATTCTGGCGTTCGTAGATACAAGAAAACTGTTAAAATTCTTCAGAAACGTCACTTTTGAAGTGTTTTCTTGTACTTTTAAGCCAATCAGATACCCTACGGGCTCGGAAAGTGCAACGAAACCATCAAATTTTAGCTAGAAACTGTATTTTTGTCGATTTTTATTGAATTTGAACTATATTTCAACGTTTTTTGATGGTTCTGAGCCACCAAACACACTTAAAGCATGCAGAATCGACTCAGAATAGGAAAAGGAGACGTTTAGGTCAATTTTATGCATTCTGGCGTTCGTAGATACAAGAAAACTGTTAAAATTCTTCAGAAACGTCACTTTTGAAGTGTTTTCTTGTACTTTTAAGCCAATCAGATACCCTACGGGCTCGGAAAGTGCAACGAAACCATCAAATTTTAGCTAGAAACTGTGTTTTTGTCGATTTTTATTGAATTTGAACTATATTTCAACGTTTTTTAATGGTTCTGAGCCACCAAACACACTTAAATCATGCAGAATCGACTCAGAATAGGAAAAGGAGACGTTTAGGTCAATTTTATGCATTCTGGCGTTCGTAGATACAAGAAAACTGTTAAAATTCTTCAGAAACGTCACTTTTGAAGTGTTTTCTTGTACTTTTAAGCCAATCAGATACCCTACGGGCTCGGAAAGTGCAACGAAACCATCAAATTTTAGCTAGAAACTGTATTTTTGTCGATTTTTATTGAATTTGAACTATATTTCAACGTTTTTTGATGGTTCTGAGCCACCAAACACACTTAAAGCATGCAGAATCGACTCAGAATAGGAAAAGGAGACGTTTAGGTCAATTTTATGCATTCTGGCGTTCGTAGATACAAGAAAACTGTTAAAATTCTTCAGAAACGTCACTTTTGAAGTGTTTTCTTGTACTTTTAAGCCAATCAGATACCCTACGGGCTCGGAAAGTGCAACGAAACCATCAAATTTTAACTAGAAACTGTATTTTTGTCGATTTTTATTGAATTTGAACTATATTTCAACGTTTTTTGATGGTTCTGAGCCACCAAACACACTTAAAGCATGCAGAATCGACTCAGAATAGGAAAAGGAGACGTTTAGGTCAATTTTATGCATTCTGGCGTTCGTAGATACAAGAAAACTGTTAAAATTCTTCAGAAACGTCACTTTTGAAGTGTTTTCTTGTACTTTTAAGCCAATCAGATACCCTACGGGCTCGGAAAGTGCAACGAAACCATCAAATTTTAGCTAGAAACTGTATTTTTGTCGATTTTTATTGAATTTGAACTATATTTCAACGTTTTTTGATGGTTCTGAGCCACCAAACACACTTAAAGCATGCAGAATCGACTCAGAATAGGAAAAGGAGACGTTTAGGTCAATTTTATGCATTCTGGCGTTCGTAGATACAAGAAAACTGTTAAAATTCTTCAGAAACGTCACTTTTGAAGTGTTTTCTTGTACTTTTAAGCCAATCAGATACCCTACGGGCTCGGAAAGTGCAACGAAACCATCAAATTTTAGCTAGAAACTGTATTTTTGTCGATTTTTATTGAATTTGAACTATATTTCAATGTTTTTTGATGGTTCTGAGCCACCAAACACACTTAAAGCATGCAGAATCGACTCAGAATAGGAAAAGGAGACGTTTAGGTCAATTTTATGCATTCTGGCGTTCGTAGATACAAGAAAACTGTTAAAATTCTTCAGAAACGTCACTTTTGAAGTGTTTTCTTGTACTTTTAAGCCAATCAGATACCCTACGGGCTCGGAAAGTGCAACGAAACCATCAAATTTTAGCTAGAAACTGTATTTTTGTCGATTTTTATTGAATTTGAACTATATTTCAACGTTTTTTGATGGTTCTGAGCCACCAAACACACTTAAAGCATGCAGAATCGACTCAGAATAGGAAAAGGAGACGTTTAGGTCAATTTTATGCATTCTGGCGTTCGTAGATACAAGAAAACTGTTAAAATTCTTCAGAAACGTCACTTTTGAAGTGTTTTCTTGTACTTTTAAGCCAATCAGATACCCTACGGGCTCGGAAAGTGCAACGAAACCATCAAATTTTAGCTAGAAACTGTATTTTTGTCGATTTTTATTGAATTTGAACTATATTTCAACGTTTTTTGATGGTTCTGAGCCACCAAACACACTTAGAGCATGCAGAATCGACTCAGAATAGGAAAAGGAGACGTTTAGGTCAATTTTCTACGGGCTCGGAAAGTGCAACGAAACCATCAAATTTTAGCTAGAAACTGTATTTTTGTCGATTTTTATTGAATTTGAACTATATTTCAACGTTTTTTGATGGTTCTGAGCCACCAAACACACTTAAAGCATGCAGAATCGACTCAGAATAGGAAAAGGAGACGTTTAGGTCAATTTTATGCATTCTGGCGTTCGTAGATACAAGAAAACTGTTAAAATTCTTCAGAAACGTCACTTTTGAAGTGTTTTCTTGTACTTTTAAGCCAATCAGATACCCTACGTGCTCGGAAAGTGCAACGAAACCATCAAATTTTAGCTAGAAACTGTATTTTTGTCGATTTTTATTGAATTTGAACTATATTTCAACGTTTTTTGATGGTTCTGAGCCCCCAAACACACTTAAAGCATGCAGAATCGACTCAGAATAGGAAAAGGAGACGTTTAGGTCAATTTTATGCATTCTGGCGTTCGTAGATACAAGAAAACTGTTAAAATTCTTCAGAAACGTCACTTTTCAAGTGTTTTCTTGGACTTTTAAGCCAATCAGATACCCTACGGGCTCGGAAAGTGCAACGAAACCATCAAATTTTAGCTAGAAACTGTATTTTTGTCGATTTTTATTGAATTTGAACTATATTTCAACGTTTTTTGATGGTTCTGAGCCACCAAACACACTTAAAGCATGCAGAATCGACTCAGAATAGGAAAAGGAGACGTTTAGGTCAATTTTATGCATTCTGGCGTTCGTAGATACAAGAAAACTGTTAAAATTCTTCAGAAACGTCACTTTTGAAGTGTTTTCTTGTACTTTTAAGCCAATCAGATACCCTACGGGCTCGGAAAGTGCAACGAAACCATCAAATTTTAGCTAGAAACTGTATTTTTGTCGATTTTTATTGAATTTGAACTATATTTCAACGTTTTTTGATGGTTCTGAGCCACCAAACACACTTAAAGCATGCAGAATCGACTCAGAATAGGAAAAGGAGACGTTTAGGTCAATTTTATGCATTCTGGCGTTCGTAGATACAAGAAAACTGTTAAAATTCTTCAGAAACGTCACTTTTGAAGTGTTTTCTTGTACTTTTAAGCCAATCAGATACCCTACGGGCTCGGAAAGTGCAACGAAACCATCAAATTTTAGCTAGAAACTGTATTTTTGTCGATTTTTATTGAATTTGAACTATATTTCAACGTTTTTTGATGGTTCTGAGCCACCAAACACACTTAAAGCATGCAGAATCGACTCAGAATAGGAAAAGGAGACGTTTAGGTCAATTTTATGCATTCTGGCGTTCGTAGATACAAGAAAACTGTTAAAATTCTTCCGAAACGTCACTTTTGAAGTGTTTTCTTGTACTTTTAAGCCAATCAGATACCCTACGGGCTCGGAAAGTGCAACGAAACCATCAAATTTTAGCTAGAAACTGTATTTTTGTCGATTTTTATTGAATTTGAACTATATTTCAACGTTTTTTGATGGTTCTGAGCCACCAAACACACTTAAAGCATGCAGAATCGACTCAGAATAGGAAAAGGAGACGTTTAGGTCAATTTTATGCATTCTGGCGTTCGTAGATACAAGAAAACTGTTAAAATTCTTCAGAAACGTCACTTTTGAAGTGTTTTCTTGGACTTTTAAGCCAATCAGATACCCTACGGGCTCGGAAAGTGCAACGAAACCATCAAATTTTAGCTAGAAACTGTATTTCTGTCGATTTTTATTGAATTTGAACTATATTTCAACGTTTTTTGATGGTTCTGAGCCACCAAACACACTTAAAGCATGCAGAATCGACTCAGAATAGGAAAAGGAGACGTTTAGGTCAATTTTATGCATTCTGGCGTTCGTAGATACAAGAAAACTGTTAAAATTCTTCAGAAACGTCACTTTTGAAGTGTTTTCTTGTACTTTTAAGCCAATTAGATACCCTACGGGCTCGGAAAGTGCAACGAAACCATCAAATTTTAGCTGGAAACTGTATTTTTGTCGATTTTTATTGAATTTGAACTATATTTCAACGTTTTTTGATGGTTCTGAGCCACCAAACACACTTAAAGCATGCAGAATCGACTCAGAATAGGAAAAGGAGACGTTTAGGTCAATTTTATGCATTCTGGCGTTCGTAGATACAAGAAAACTGTTAAAATTCTTCAGAAACGTCACTTTTGAAGTGTTTTCTTGTACTTTTAAGCCAATCAGATACCCTACGGGCTCGGAAAGTGCAACGAAACCATCAAATTTTAGCTAGAAACTGTATTTTTGTCGATTTTTATTGAATTTGAACTATATTTCAACGTTTTTTGATGGTTCTGAGCCACCAAACACACTTAAAGCATGCAGAATCGACTCAGAATAGGAAAAGGAGACGTTTAGGTCAATTTTATGCATTCTGGCGTTCGTAGATACAAGAAAACTGTTAAAATTCTTCAGAAACGTCACTTTTGAAGTGTTTTCTTGTACTTATAAGCCAATCAGATACCCTACGGGCTCGGAAAGTGCAACGAAACCATCAAGTTTTAGCTAGAAACTGTATTTTTGTCGATTTTTATTGAATTTGAACTATATTTCAACGTTTTTTGATGGTTCTGAGCCACCAAACACACTTAAAGCATGCAGAATCGACTCAGAATAGGAAAAGGAGACGTTTAGGTCAATTTTATGCATTCTGGCGTTCGTAGATACAAGAAAACTGTTAAAATTCTTCAGAAACGTCACTTTTGAAGTGTTTTCTTGTACTTTTAAGCCAATCAGATACCCTACGGGCTCGGAAAGTGCAACGAAACCATCAAATTTTAGCTAGAAACTGTATTTTTGTCGATTTTTATTGAATTTGAACTATATTTCAACGTTTTTTGATGGTTCTGAGCCACCAAACACACTTAAAGCATGCAGAATCGACTCAGAATAGGAAAAGGAGACGTTTAGGTCAATTTTATGCATTCTGGCGTTCGTAGATACAAGAAAACTGTTAAAATTCTTCAGAAACGTCACTTTTGAAGTGTTTTCTTGTACTTTTAAGCCAATCAGATACCCTACGGGCTCGGAAAGTGCAACGAAACCATCAAATTTTAGCTAGAAACTGTATTTTTGTCGATTTTTATTGAATTTGAACTATATTTCAACGTTTTTTGATGGTTCTGAGCCACCAAACATACTTAAAGCATGCAGAATCGACTCAGAATAGGAAAAGGAGACGTTTAGGTCAATTTTATGCATTCTGGCGTTCGTAGATACAAGAAAACTGTTAAAATTCTTCAGAAACGTCACTTTTGAAGTGTTTTCTTGTACTTTTAAGCCAATCAGATACCCGACGGGCGCGGAAAGTGCAACGAAACCATCAAATTTTAGCTAGAAACTGTATTTTTGTCGACTTTTATTGAATTTGAACTATATTTCAACGTTTTTTGATGGTTCTGAGCCACCAAACACACTTAAAGCATGCAGAATCGACTCAGAATAGGAAAAGGAGACGTTTAGGTCAATTTTATGCATTCTGGCGTTCGTAGATACAAGAAAACTGTTAAAATTCTTCAGAAACGTCACTTTTGAAGTGTTTTCTTGTACTTTTAAGCTAATCAGATACCCTACGGGCTCGGAAAGTGCAACGAAACCATCAAATTTTAGCTAGAAACTGTATTTTTGTCGATTTTTATTGAATTTGAACTATATTTCAACGTTTTTTGATGGTTCTGAGCCACCAAACACACTTAAAGCATGCAGAATCGACTCAGAATAGGAAAAGGAGACGTTTAGGTCAATTTTATGCATTCTGGCGTTCGTAGATACAAGAAAACTGTTAAAATACTTCAGAAACGTCACTTTTGAAGTGTTTTCTTGTACTTTTAAGCCAATCAGATACCCTACGGGCTCGGAAAGTGCAACGAAACCATCAAATTTTAGCTAGAAACTGTATTTTTGTCGATTTTTATTGAATTTGAACTATATTTCAACGTTTTTTGATGGTTCTGAGCCACCAAACACACTTAAAGCATGCAGAATCGGCTCAGAATAGGAAAAGGAGACGTTTAGGTCAATTTTATGCATTCTGGCGTTCGTAGATACAAGAAAACTGTTAAAATTCTTCAGAAACGTCACTTTTGAAGTGTTTTCTTGTACTTTTAAGCCAATCAGATACCCTACGGGCTCGGAAAGTGCAACGAAACCATCAAATTTTAGCTAGAAACTGTATTTTTGTCGATTTTTATTGAATTTGAACTATATTTCAACGTTTTTTGATGGTTCTGAGCCACCAAACATACTTAAAGCATGCAGAATCGACTCAGAATAGGAAAAGGAGACGTTTAGGTCAATTTTATGCATTCTGGCGTTCGTAGATACAAGAAAACTGTTAAAATTCTTCAGAAACGTCACTTTTGAAGTGTTTTCTTGTACTTTTAAGCCAATCAGATACCCTACGGGCTCGGAAAGTGCAACGAAACCATCAAATTTTAGCTAGAAACTGTATTTTTGTCGATTTTTATTGAATTTGAACTATATTTCAACGTTTTTTGATGGTTCTGAGCCACCAAACACACTTAAAGCATGCAGAATCGACTCAGAATAGGAAAAGGAGACGTTTAGGTCAATTTTATGCATTCTGGCGTTCGTAGATACAAGAAAACTGTTAAAATTCTTCAGAAACGTCACTTTTGAAGTGTTTTCTTGTACTTTTAAGCCAATCAGATACCCTACGGGCTCGGAAAGTGCAACGAAACCATCAAATTTTAGCTAGAAACTGTATTTTTATCGATTTTTATTGAATTTGAACTATATTTCAACGTTTTTTGATGGTTCTGAGCCACCAAACACACTTAAAGCATGCAGAATCGACTCAGAATAGGAAAAGGAGACGTTTAGGTCAATTTTATGCATTCTGGCGTTCGTAGATACAAGAAAACTGTTAAAATTCTTCAGAAACGTCACTTTTGAAGTGTTTTCTTGTACTTTTAAGCCAATCAGATACCCTACGGGCTCGGAAAGTGCAACGAAACCATCAAATTTTAGCTAGAAACTGTATTTTTGTCGATTTTTATTGAATTTGAACTATATTTCAACGTTTTTTGATGGTTCTGAGCCACCAAACACACTTAAAGCATGCAGAATCGATTCAGAATAGGAAAAGGAGACGTTTAGGTCAATTTTATGCATTCTGGCGTTCGTAGATACAAGAAAACTGTTAAAATTCTTCAGAAACGTCACTTTTGAAGTGTTTTCTTGTACTTTTAAGCCAATCAGATACCCTACGGGCTCGGAAAGTGCAACGAAACCACCAAATTTTAGCTAGAAACTGTATTTTTGTCGATTTTTATTGAATTTGAACTATATTTCAACGTTTTTTGATGGTTCTGAGCCACCAAACACACTTAAAGCATGCAGAATCGATTCAGAATAGGAAAAGGAGACGTTTAGGTCAATTTTATGCATTCTGGCGTTCGTAGATACAAGAAAACTGTTAAAATTCTTCAGAAACGTCACTTTTGAAGTGTTTTCTTGTACTTTTAAGCCAATCAGATACCCTACGGGCTCGGAAAGTGCAACGAAACCATCAAATTTTAGCTAGAAACTGTATTTTTGTCGATTTTTATTGAATTTGAACTATATTTCAACGTTTTTTGATGGTTCTGAGCCACCAAACACACTTAAAGCATGCAGAATCGACTCAGAATAGGAAAAGGAGACGTTTAGGTCAATTTTATGCATTCTGGCGTTCGTAGATACAAGAAAACTGTTAAAATTCTTCAGAAACGTCACTTTTGAAATGTTTTCTTGTACTTTTAAGCCAATCAGATACCCTACGGGCTCGGAAAGTGCAACGAAACCATCAAATTTTAGCTAGAAACTGTATTTTTGCCGATTTTTATTGAATTTGAACTATATTTCAACGTTTTTTGATGGTTCTGAGCCACCAAACACACTTAAAGCATGCAGAATCGACTCAGAATAGGAAAAGGAGACGTTTAGGTCAATTTTATGCATTCTGGCGTTCGTAGATACAAGAAAACTGTTAAAATTCTGCAGAAACGTCACTTTTGAAGTGTTTTCTTGTACTTTTAAGCCAATCAGATACCCTACGGGCTCGGAAAGTGCAACGAAACCATCAAATTTTAGCTAGAAACTGTATTTTTGTCGATTTTTATTGAATTTGAACTATATTTCAACGTTTTTTGATGGTTCTGAGCCACCAAACACACTTAAAGCATGCAGAATCGACTCAGAATAGGAAAAGGAGACGTTTAGGTCAATTTTATGCATTCTGGCGTTCGTAGATACAAGAAAACTGTTAAAATTCTTCAGAAACGTCACTTTTGAAGTGTTTTCTTGTACTTTTAAGCCAATCAGATACCCTACGGGCTCGGAAAGTGCAACGAAACCATCAAATTTTAGCTAGAAACTGTATTTTTGTCGATTTTTATTGAATTTGAACTATATTTCAACGTTTTTTGATGGTTCTGAGCCACCAAACACACTTAAAGCATGCAGAATCGACTCAGAATAGGAAAAGGAGACGTTTAGGTCAATTTTATGCATTCTGGCGTTCGTAGATACAAGAAAACTGTTAAAATTCTTCAGAAACGTCACTTTTGAAGTGTTTTCTTGTACTTTTAAGCCAATCAGATACCCTACGGGCTCGGAAAGTGCAACGAAACCATCAAATTTTAGCTAGAAACTGTATTTTTGTCGATTTTTATTGAATTTGAACTATATTTCAACGTTTTTTGATGGTTCTGAGCCACCAAACACACTTAAAGCATGCAGAATCGATTCAGAATAGGAAAAGGAGACGTTTAGGTCAATTTTATGCATTCTGGCGTTCGTAGATACAAGAAAACTGTTAAAATTCTTCAGAAACGTCACTTTTGAAGTGTTTTCTTGTACTTTTAAGCCAATCAGATACCCTACGGGCTCGGAAAGTGCAACGAAACCATCAAATTTTAGCTAGAAACTGTATTTTTGTCGATTTTTATTGAATTTGAACTATATTTCAACGTTTTTTGATGGTTCTGAGCCACCAAACACACTTAAAGCATGCAGAATCGATTCAGAATAGGAAAAGGAGACGTTTAGGTCAATTTTATGCATTCTGGCGTTCGTAGATACAAGAAAACTGTTAAAATTCTTCAGAAACGTCACTTTTGAAGTGTTTTCTTGTACTTTTAAGCCAATCAGATACCCTACGGGCTCGGAAAGTGCAACGAAACCATCAAATTTTAGCTAGAAACTGTATTTTTGTCGATTTTTATTGAATTTGAACTATATTTCAACGTTTTTTGATGGTTCTGAGCCACCAAACACACTTAAAGCATGCAGAATCGACTCAGAATAGGAAAAGGAGACGTTTAGGTCAATTTTATGCATTCTGGCGTTCGTAGATACAAGAAAACTGTTAAAATTCTTCAGAAACGTCACTTTTGAAATGTTTTCTTGTACTTTTAAGCCAATTAGATACCCTACGGGCTCGGAAAGTGCAACGAAACCATCAAATTTTAGCTAGAAACTGTATTTTTGCCGATTTTTATTGAATTTGAACTATATTTCAACGTTTTTTGATGGTTCTGAGCCACCAAACACACTTAAAGCATGCAGAATCGACTCAGAATAGGAAAAGGAGACGTTTAGGTCAATTTTATGCATTCTGGCGTTCGTAGATACAAGAAAACTGTTAAAATTCTGCAGAAACGTCACTTTTGAAGTGTTTTCTTGTACTTTTAAGCCAATCAGATACCCTACGGGCTCGGAAAGTGCAACGAAACCATCAAATTTTAGCTAGAAACTGTATTTTTGTCGATTTTTATTGAATTTGAACTAAATTTCAACGTTTTTTGATGGTTCTGAGCCACCAAACACACTTAAAGCATGCAGAATCGACTCAGAATAGGAAAAGGAGACGTTTAGGTCAATTTTATGCATTCTGGCGTTCGTAGATACAAGAAAACTGTTAAAATTCTTCAGAAACGTCACTTTTGAAGTGTTTTCTTGTACTTTTAAGCCAATCAGATACCCTACGGGCTCGGAAAGTGCAACGAAACCATCAAATTTTAGCTAGAAACTGTATTTTTGTCGATTTTTATTGAATTTGAACAATATTTCAACGTTTTTTGATGGTTCTGAGCCACCAAACACACTTAAAGCATGCAGAATCGACTCAGAATAGGAAAAGGAGACGTTTAGGTCAATTTTATGCATTCTGGCGTTCGTAGATACAAGAAAACTGTTAAAATTCTTCAGAAACGTCACTTTTGAAGTGTTTTCTTGTACTTTTAAGCCAATCAGATACCCTACGGGCTCGGAAAGTGCAACGAAACCATCAAATTTTAGCTAGAAACTGTATTTTTGTCGATTTTTATTGAATTTGAACTCTATTTCAACGTTTTTTGATGGTTCTGAGCCACCAAACACACTTAAAGCATGCAGAATCGACTCAGAATAGGAAAAGGAGACGTTTAGGTCAATTTTATGCATTCTGGCGTTCGTAGATACAAGAAAACTGTTAAAATTCTTCAGAAACGTCACTTTTGAAGTGTTTTCTTGTACTTTTAAGCCAATCAGATACCCTACGGGCTCGGAAAGTGCAACGAAACCATCAAATTTTAGCTAGAAACTGTATTTTTGCCGATTTTTTTTGAATTTGAACTATATTTCAACGTTTTTTGATGGTTCTGAGCCACCAAACACACTTAAAGCATGCAGAATCGACTCAGAATAGGAAAAGGAGACGTTTAGGTCAATTTTATGCATTCTGGCGTTCGTAGATACAAGAAAACTGTTAAAATTCTTCAGAAACGTCACTTTTGAAGTGTTTTCTTGTACTTTTAAGCCAATCAGATACCCTACGGGCTCGGAAAGTGCAACGAAACCATCAAATTTTAGCTAGAAACTGTATTTTTGTCGATTGTTATTGAATTTGAACTATATTTCAACGTTTTTTGATGGTTCTGAGCCACCAAACACACTTAAAGCATGCAGAATCGACTCAGAATAGGAAAAGGAGACGTTTAGGTCAATTTTATGCATTCTGGCGTTCGTAGATACAAGAAAACTGTTAAAATTCTTCAGAAACGTCACTTTTGAAGTGTTTTCTTGTACTTTTAAGCCAATCAGATACCCCACGGGCTCGGAAAGTGCAACGAAACCATCAAATTTTAGCTAGAAACTGTATTTTTGTCGATTTTTATTGAATTTGAACTATATTTCAACGTTTTTTGATGGTTCTGAGCCACCAAACACACTTAAAGCGTGCAGAATCGACTCAGAATAGGAAAAGGAGACGTTTAGGTCAATTTTATGCATTCTGGCGTTCGTAGATACAAGAAAACTGTTAAAATTCTTCAGAAACGTCACTTTTGAAGTGTTTTCTTGTACTTTTAAGCCAATCAGATACCCTACGGGCTCGGAAAGTGCAACGAAACCATCAAATTTTAGCTAGAAACTGTATTTTTGTCGATTTTTATTGAATTTGAACCATATTTCAACGTTTTTTGATGGTTCTGAGCCACCAAACACACTTAAAGCATGCAGAATCGACTCAGAATAGGAAAAGGAGACGTTTAGGTCAATTTTATGCATTCTGGCGTTCGTAGATACAAGAAAACTGTTAAAATTCTTCAGAAACGTCACTTTTGAAGTGTTTTCTTGTACTTTTAAGCCAATCAGATACCCTACGGGCTCGGAAAGTGCAACGAAACCATCAAATTTTAGCTAGAAACTGTATTTTTGTCGATTTTTATTGAATTTGAACTATATTTCAACGTTTTTTTATGGTTCTGAGCCACCAAACACACTTAAAGCATGCAGAATCGACTCAGAATAGGAAAAGGAGACGTTTAGGTCAATTTTATGCATTCTGGCGTTCGTAGATACAAGAAAACTGTTAAAATTCTTCAGAAACGTCACTTTTGAAGTGTTTTCTTGTACTTTTAAGCCAATCAGATACCCTACGGGCTCGGAAAGTGCAACGAAATCATCAAATTTTAGCTAGAAACTGTATTTTTGTCGATTTTTATTGAATTTGAACTATATTTCAACGTTTTTTGATGGTTCTGAGCCACCAAACACACTTAAAGCATGCAGAATCGACTCAGAATAGGAAAAGGAGACGTTTAGGTCAATTTTATGCATTCTGGCGTTCGTAGATACAAGAAAACTGTTAAAATTCTTCAGAAACGTCACTTTTGAAGTGTTTTCTTGTACTTTTAAGCCAATCAGATACCCTACGGGTTCGGAAAGTGCAACGAAACCATCAAATTTTAGCTAGAAACTGTATTTTTGTCGATTTTTATTGAATTTGAACTATATTTCAACGTTTTTTGCTGGTTCTGAGCCACCAAACACACTTAAAGCATGCAGAATCGACTCAGAATAGGAAAAGGAGACGTTTAGGTCAATTTTATGCATTCTGGCGTTCGTAGATACAAGAAAACTGTTAAAATTCTTCAGAAACGTCACTTTTGAAGTGTTTTCTTGTACTTTTAAGCCAATCAGATACCCTACGGGCTCGGAAAGTGCAACGAAACCATCAAATTTTAGCTAGAAACTGTATTTTTGTCGATTTTTATTGAATTTGAACTATATTTCAACGTTTTTTGATGGTTCTGAGCCACCAAACACACTTAAAGCATGCAGAATCGACTCAGAATAGGAAAAGGAGACGTTTAGGTCAATTTTATGCATTCTGGCGTTCGTAGATACAAGAAAACTGTTAAAATTCTTCAGAAACGTCACTTTTGAAGTGTTTTCTTGTACTTTTAAGCCAATCAGATACCCTACGGGCTCGGAAAGTGCAACGAAACCATCAAATTTTAGCTAGAAACTGTATTTTTGTCGATTTTTATTGAATTTGAACTATATTTCAACGTTTTTTGATGGTTCTGAGCCACCAAACACACTTAAAGCATGCAGAATCGACTCAGAATAGGAAAAGGAGACGTTTAGGTCAATTTTATGCATTCTGGCGTTCGTAGATACAAGAAAACTGTTAAAATTCTTCAGAAACGTCACTTTTGAAGTGTTTTCTTGTACTTTTAAGCCAATCAGATACCCTACGGGCTCGGAAAGTGCAACGAAACCATCAAATTTTAGCTAGAAACTGTATTTTTGTCGATTTTTATTGAATTTGAACTATATTTCAACGTTTTTTGATGGTTCTGAGCCACCAAACACACTTAAAGCATGCAGAATCGACTCAGAATAGGAAAAGGAGACGTTTAGGTCAATTTTATGCATTCTGGCGTTCGTAGATACAAGAAAACTGTTAAAATTCTTCAGAAACGTCACTTTTGAAGTGTTTTCTTGTACTTTTAAGCCAATCAGATACCCTACGGGCTCGGAAAGTGCAACGAAACCATCAAATTTTAGCTAGAAACTGTATTTTTGTCGATTTTTATTGAATTTGAACTATATTTCAACGTTTTTTGATGGTTCTGAGCCACCAAACACACTTAAAGCATGCAGAATCGACTCAGAATAGGAAAAGGAGACGTTTAGGTCAATTTTATGCATTCTGGCGTTCGTAGATACAAGAAAACTGTTAAAATTCTTCAGAAACGTCACTTTTGAAGTGTTTTCTTGTACTTTTAAGCCAATCAGATACCCGACGGGCTCGGAAAGTGCAACGAAACCATCAAATTTTAGCTAGAAACTGTATTTTTGTCGATTTTTATTGAATTTGAACTATATTTCAACGTTTTTTGATGGTTCTGAGCCACCAAACACACTTAAAGCATGCAGAATCGACTCAGAATAGGAAAAGGAGACGTTTAGGTCAATTTTATGCATTCTGGCGTTCGTAGATACAAGAAAACTGTTAAAATTCTTCAGAAACGTCACTTTTGAAGTGTTTTCTTGTACTTTTAAGCCAATCAGATACCCTACGGTCTCGGAAAGTGCAACGAAACCATCAAATTTTAGCTAGAAACTGTATTTTTGTCGATTTTTATTGAATTTGAACTATATTTCAACGTTTTTTGATGGTTCTGAGCCACCAAACACACTTAAAGCATGCAGAATCGACTCAGAATAGGAAAAGGAGACGTTTAGGTCAATTTTATGCATTCTGGCGTTCGTAGATACAAGAAAACTGTTAAAATTCTTCAGAAACGTCACTTTTGAAGTGTTTTCTTGTACTTTTAAGCCAATCAGATACCCTACGGGCTCGGAAAGTGCAACGAAACTATCAAATTTTAGCTAGAAACTGTATTTTTGTCGATTTTTATTGAATTTGAACCATATTTCAACGTTTTTTGATGGTTCTGAGCCACCAAACACACTTAAAGCATGCAGAATCGACTCAGAATAGGAAAACGAGACGTTTAGGTCAATTTTATGCATTCTGGCGTTCGTAGATACAAGAAAACTGTTAAAATTCTTCAGAAACGTCACTTTTGAAGTGTTTTCTTGTACTTTTAAGCCAATCAGATACCCTACGGGCTCGGAAAGTGCAACGAAACCATCAAATTTTAGCTAGAAACTGTATTTTTGTCGATTTTTATTGAATTTGAACTATATTTCAACGTTTTTTGATGGTTCTGAGCCACCAAACACACTTAAAGCATGCAGAATCGAATCAGAATAGGAAAAGGAGACGTTTAGGTCAATTTTATGCATTCTGGCGTTCGTAGATACAAGAAAACTGTTAAAATTCTTCAGAAACGTCACTTTTGAAGTGTTTTCTTGTACTTTTAAGCCAATCAGATACCCTACGGGCTCGGAAAGTGCAACGAAACCATCAAATTTTAGCTAGAAACTGTATTTTTGTCGATTTTTATTGAATTTGAACTATATTTCAACGTTTTTTGATGGTTCTGAGCCACCAAACACACTTAAAGCATGCAGAATCGACTCAGAATAGGAAAAGGAGACGTTTAGGTCAATTTTATGCATTCTGGCGTTCGTAGATACAAGAAAACTGTTAAAATTCTTCAGAAACGTCACTTTTGAAGTGTTTTCTTGTACTTTTAAGCCAATCAGATACCCTACGGGCTCGGAAAGTGCAACGAAACCATCAAATTTTAGCTAGAAACTGTATTTTTGTCGATTTTTATTGAATTTGAACTATATTTCAACGTTTTTTGATGGTTCTGAGCCACCAAACACACTTAAAGCATGCAGAATCGACTCAGAATAGGAAAAGGAGACGTTTAGGTCAATTTTATGCATTCTGGCGTTCGTAGATACAAGAAAACTGTTAAAATTCTTCAGAAACGTCACTTTTGAAGTGTTTTCTTGTACTTTTAAGCCAATCAGATACCCTACGGGCTCGGAAAGTGCAACGAAACCATCAAATTTTAGCTAGAAACTGTATTTTTGTCGATTTTTATTGAATTTGAACTATATTTCAACGTTTTTTGATGGTTCTGAGCCACCAAACACACTTAAAGCATGCAGAATCGACTCAGAATAGGAAAAGGAGACGTTTAGGTCAATTTTATGCATTCTGGCGTTCGTAGATACAAGAAAACTGTTAAAATTCTTCAGAAACGTCACTTTTGAAGTGTTTTCTTGTACTTTTAAGCCAATCAGATACCCTACGGGCTCGGAAAGTGCAACGAAACCATCAAATTTTAGCTAGAAACTGTATTTTTGTCGATTTTTATTGAATTTGAACTATATTTCAACGTTTTTTGATGGTTCTGAGCCACCAAACACACTTAAAGCATGCAGAATCGACTCAGAACAGGAAAAGGAGACGTTTAGGTCAATTTTATGCATTCTGGCGTTCGTAGAAACAAGAAAACTGTTAAAATTCTTCAGAAACGTCACTTTTGAAGTGTTTTCTTGTACTTTTAAGCCAATCAGATACCCTACGGGCTCGGAAAGTGCAACGAAACCATCAAATTTTAGCTAGAAACTGTATTTTTGTCGATTTTTATTGAATTTGAACTATATTTCAACGTTTTTTGATGGTTCTGAGCCACCAAACACACTTAAAGCATGCAGAATCGACTCAGAACAGGAAAAGGAGACGTTTAGGTCAATTTTATGCATTCTGGCGTTCGTAGATACAAGAAAACTGTTAAAATTCTTCAGAAACGTCACTTTTGAAGTGTTTTCTTGTACTTTTAAGCCAATCAGATACCCTACGGGCTCGGAAAGTGCAACGAAACCATCAAATTTTAGCTAGAAACTGTATTTTTGTCGATTTTTATTGAATTTGAACTATATTTCAACGTTTTTTGATGGTTCTGAGCCACCAAACACACTTAAAGCATGCAGAATCGACTCAGAATAGGAAAAGGAGACGTTTAGGTCAATTTTATGCATTCTGGCGTTCGTAGATACAAGAAAACTGTTAAAATTCTTCAGAAACGTCACTTTTGAAGTGTTTTCTTGTACTTTTAAGCCAATCAGATACCCTACGGGCTCGGAAAGTGCAACGAAACCATCAAATTTTAGCTAGAAACTGTATTTTTGTCGATTTTTATTGAATTTGAACTATATTTCAACGTTTTTTGATGGTTCTGAGCCACCAAACACACTTAAAGCATGCAGAATCGACTCAGAATAGGAAAAGGAGACGTTTAGGTCAATTTTATGCATTCTGGCGTTCGTAGAAACAAGAAAACTGTTAAAATTCTTCAGAAACGTCACTTTTGAAGTGTTTTCTTGTACTTTTAAGCCAATCAGATACCCTACGGGCTCGGAAAGTGCAACGAAACCATCAAATTTTAGCTAGAAACTGTATTTTTGTCGATTTTTATTGAATTTGAACTATATTTCAACGTTTTTTGATGGTTCTGAGCCACCAAACACACTTAAAGCATGCAGAATCGACTCAGAACAGGAAAAGGAGACGTTTAGGTCAATTTTATGCATTCTGGCGTTCGTAGAAACAAGAAAACTGTTAAAATTCTTCAGAAACGTCACTTTTGAAGTGTTTTCTTGTACTTTTAAGCCAATCAGATACCCTACGGGCTCGGAAAGTGCAACGAAACCATCAAATTTTAGCTAGAAACTGTATTTTTGTCGATTTTTATTGAATTTGAACTATATTTCAACGTTTTTTGATGGTTCTGAGCCACCAAACACACTTAAAGCATGCAGAATCGACTCAGAACAGGAAAAGGAGACGTTTAGGTCAATTTTATGCATTCTGGCGTTCGTAGATACAAGAAAACTGTTAAAATTCTTCAGAAACGTCACTTTTGAAGTGTTTTCTTGTACTTTTAAGCCAATCAGATACCCTACGGGCTCGGAAAGTGCAACGAAACCATCAAATTTTAGCTAGAAACTGTATTTTTGTCGATTTTTATTGAATTTGAACTATATTTCAACGTTTTTTGATGGTTCTGAGCCACCAAACACACTTAAAGCATGCAGAATCGACTCAGAATAGGAAAAGGAGACGTTTAGGTCAATTTTATGCATTCTGGCGTTCGTAGATACAAGAAAACTGTTAAAATTCTTCAGAAACGTCACTTTTGAAGTGTTTTCTTGTACTTTTAAGCCAATCAGATACCCTACGGGCTCGGAAAGTGCAACGAAACCATCAAATTTTAGCTAGAAACTGTATTTTTGTCGATTTTTATTGAATTTGAACTATATTTCAACGTTTTTTGATGGTTCTGAGCCACCAAACACACTTAAAGCATGCAGAATCGACTCAGAATAGGAAAAGGAGACGTTTAGGTCAATTTTATGCATTCTGGCGTTCGTAGATACAAGAAAACTGTTAAAATTCTTCAGAAACGTCACTTTTGAAGTGTTTTCTTGTACTTTTAAGCCAATCAGATACCCTACGGGCTCGGAAAGTGCAACGAAACCATCAAATTTTAGCTAGAAACTGTATTTTTGTCGATTTTTATTGAATTTGAACTATATTTCAACGTTTTTTGATGGTTCTGAGCCACCAAACACACTTAAAGCATGCAGAATCGACTCAGAATAGGAAAAGGAGACGTTTAGGTCAATTTTATGCATTCTGGCGTTCGTAGATACAAGAAAACTGTTAAAATTCTTCAGAAACGTCACTTTTGAAGTGTTTTCTTGTACTTTTAAGCCAATCAGATACCCTACGGGCTCGGAAAGTGCAACGAAACCATCAAATTTTAGCTAGAAACTGTATTTTTGTCGATTTTTATTGAATTTGAACTATATTTCAACGTTTTTTGATGGTTCTGAGCCACCAAACACACTTAAAGCATGCAGAATCGACTCAGAATAGGAAAAGGAGACGTTTAGGTCAATTTTATGCATTCTGGCGTTCGTAGATACAAGAAAACTGTTAAAATTCTTCAGAAACGTCACTTTTGAAGTGTTTTCTTGTACTTTTAAGCCAATCAGATACCCTACGGGCTCGGAAAGTGCAACGAAACCATCAAATTTTAGCTAGAAACTGTATTTTTGTCGATTTTTATTGAATTTGAACTATATTTCAACGTTTTTTGATGGTTCTGAGCCACCAAACACACTTAAAGCATGCAGAATCGACTCAGAATAGGAAAAGGAGACGTTTAGGTGAATTTTGTGCATTCTGGCGTTCGTAGATACAAGAAAACTGTTAAAATTCTTCAGAAACGTCACTTTTGAAGTGTTTTCTTGTACTTTTAAGCCAATCAGATACCCGACGGGCTCGGAAAGTGCAACGAAACCATCAAATTTTAGCTAGAAACTGTATTTTTGTCGATTTTTATTGAATTTGAACTATATTTCAACGTTTTTTGATGGTTCTGAGCCACCAAACACACTTAAAGCATGCAGAATCGACTCAGAATAGGAAAAGGAGACGTTTAGGTCAATTTTGTGCATTCTGGCGTTCGTAGATACAAGAAAACTTTTAAAATTCTTCAGAAACGTCACTTTTGAAGTGTTTTCTTGTACTTTTAAGCCAATCAGATACCCTACGGGCTCGGAAAGTGCAACGAAACCATCAAATTTTAGCTAGAAACTGTATTTTTGTCGATTTTTATTGAATTTGAACTATATTTCAACGTTTTTTGATGGTTCTGAGCCACCAAACACACTTAAAGCATGCAGAAACGACTCAGAATAGGAAAAGGAGACGTTTAGGTCAATTTTATGCATTCTGGCGTTCAAACTGTTAAAATTCTTCAGAAACGTCACTTTTGAAGTGTTTTCTTGTACTTTAAAGCCAATCAGATACCCTACGGGCTCGGAAAGTGCAACGAAACCATCAAATTTTAGCTAGAAACTGTATTTTTGTCGATTTTTATTGAATTTGAACTAAATTTCAACGTTTTTTGATGGTTCTGAGCCACCAAACACACTTAAAGCATGCAGAATCGACTCAGAATAGGAAAAGGAGACGTTTAGGTCAATTTTATGCATTCTGGCGTTCGTAGATACAAGAAAACTGTTAAAATTCTTCAGAAACGTCACTTTTGAAGTGTTTTCTTGTACTTTTAAGCCAATCTGATACCCTACGGGCTCGGAAAGTGCAACGAAACCATCAAATTTTAGCTAGAAACTGTATTTTTGTCGATTTTTATTGAATTTGAACTATATTTCAACGTTTTTTGATGGTTCTGAGCCACCAAACACACTTAAAGCATGCAGAATCGACTCAGAATAGGAAAAGGAGACGTTTAGGTCAATTTTATGCATTCTGGCGTTCGTAGATACAAGAAAACTATTAAAATTCTTCAGAAACGTCACTTTTGAAGTGTTTTCTTGTACTTTTAAGCCAATCAGATACCCGACGGGCTCGGAAAGTGCAACGAAACCATCAAATTTTAGCTAGAAACTGTATTTTTGTCGATTTTTATTGAATTTGAACTATATTTCAACGTTTTTTGATGGTTCTGAGCCACCAAACACACTTAAAGCATGCAGAATCGACTCAGAATAGGAAAAGGAGACGTTTAGGTCAATTTTATGCATTCTGGCGTTCGTAGATACAAGAAAACTGTTAAAATTCTTCAGAAACGTCACTTTTGAAGTGTTTTCTTGTACTTTTAAGCCAATCAGATACCCAACGGGCTCGGAAAGTGGAACGAAACCATCAAATTTTAGCTAGAAACTGTATTTTTGTCGATTTTTATTGAATTTGAACTATATTTCAACGTTTTTTGATGGTTCTGAGCCACCAAACACACTTAAAGCATGCAGAATCGACTCAGAATAGGAAAAGGAGACGTTTAGGTCAATTTTATGCATTCTGGCGTTCGTAGATACAAGAAAACTGTTAAAATTCTTCAGAAACGTCACTTTTGAAGTGTTTTCTTGTACTTTTAAGCCAATCAGATACCCTACGGGCTCGGAAAGTGCAACGAAACCATCAAATTTTAGCTAGAAACTGTATTTTTGTCGATTTTTATTGAATTTGAACTATATTTCAACGTTTTTTGATGGTTCTGAGCCACCAAACACACTTAAAGCATGCAGAATCGACTCAGAATAGGAAAAGGAGACGTTAAGGTCAATTTTATGCATTCTGGCGTTCGTAGATACAAGAAAACTATTAAAATTCTTCAGAAACGTCAATTTTGAAGTGTTTTCTTGTACTTTTAAGCCAATCAGATACCCCACGGGCTCGGAAAGTGCAACGAAACCATCAAATTTTAGCTAGAAACTGTATTTTTGTCGATTTTTATTGAATTTGAACTATATTTCAACGTTTTTTGATGGTTCTGAGCCACCAAACACACTTAAAGCATGCAGAATCGACTCAGAATAGGAAAAGGAGACGTTTAGGTCAATTTTATGCATTCTGGGGTTCGTAGATACAAGAAAACTGTTAAAATTCTTCAGAAACGTCACTTTTGAAGTGTTTTCTTGTACTTTTAAGCCAATCAGATACCCTACGGGCTCGGAAAGTGCAACGAAACCATCAAATTTTAGCTAGAAACTGTATTTTTGTCGATTTTTATTGAATTTGAACTATATTTCAACGTTTTTTGATGGTTCTGAGCCACCAAACACACTTAAAGCATGCAGAATCGACTCAGAATAGGAAAAGGAGACGTTTAGGTCAATTTTATGCATTCTGGCGTTCGTAGATACAAGAAAACTGTTAAAATTCTTCAGAAACCTCACTTTTGAAGTGTTTTCTTGTACTTTTAAGCCAATCAGATACCCAACGGGCTCGGAAAGTGCAACGAAACCATCAAATTTTAGCTAGAAACTGTATTTTTGTCGATTTTTATTGAATTTGAACTATATTTCAACGTTTTTTGATGGTTCTGAGCCACCAAACACACTTAAAGCATGCAGAATCGACTCAGAATAGGAAAAGGAGACGTTTAGGTCAATTTTATGCATTCTGGCGTTCGTAGATACAAGAAAACTGTTAAAATTCTTCAGAAACGTCACTTTTGAAGTGTTTTCTTGTACTTTTAAGCCAATCAGATACCCTACGGGCTCGGAAAGTGCAACGAAACCATCAAATTTTAGCTAGAAACTGTATTTTTGTCGATTTTTATTGAATTTGAACTATATTTCAACGTTTTTTGATGGTTCTGAGCCACCAAACACACTTAAAGCATGCAGAATCGACTCAGAATAGGAAAAGGAGACGTTTAGGTCAATTTTATGCATTCTGGCGTTCGTAGATACAAGAAAACTGTTAAAATTCTTCAGAAACGTCACTTTTGAAGTGTTTTCTTGTACTTTTAAGCCAATCAGATACCCTACGGGCTCGGAAAGTGCAACGAAACCATCAAATTTTAGCTAGAAACTGTATTTTTGTCGATTTTTATTGAATTTGAACTATATTTCAACGTTTTTTGGTGGTTCTGAGCCACCAAACACACTTAAAGCATGCAGAATCGATTCAGAATAGGAAAAGGAGACGTTTAGGTCAATTTTATGCATTCTGGCGTTCGTAGATACAAGAAAACTGTTAAAATTCTTCAGAAACGTCACTTTTGAAGTGTTTTCTTGTACTTTTAAGCCAATCAGATACCCAACGGGCTCGGAAAGTGCAACGAAACCATCAAATTTTAGCTAGAAACTGTATTTTTGTCGATTTTTATTGAATTTGAACTATATTTCAACGTTTTTTGATGGTTCTGAGCCACCAAACACTCTTAAAGCATGCAGAATCGACTCAGAATAGGAAAGGAGACGTTTAGGTCAATTTTATGCATTCTGGCGTTCGTAGATACAAGAAAACTGTTAAAATTCTTCAGAAACGTCACTTTTGAAATGTTTTCTTGTACTTTTAAGCCAATCAGATACCCTACGGGCTCGGAAAGTGCAACGAAACCATCAAATTTTAGCTAGAAGCTGTATTTTTGCCGATTTTTATTGAATTTGAACTATAATTCAACGTTTTTTGATGGTTCTGAGCCACCAAACACACTTAAAGCATGCAGAATCGACTCAGAATAGGAAAAGGAGACGTTTAGGTCAATTTTATGCATTCTGGCGTTCGTAGATTCAAGAAAAATGTTAAAATTCTTCAGAAACGTCACTTTTGAAGTGTTTTCTTGTACTTTTAAGCCAATCAGATACCCTACGGGCTCGGAAAGTGCAACGAAACCATCAAATTTTAGCTAGAAACTGTATTTTTGTCGATTTTTATTGAATATGAACTATATTTCAACGTTTTTTGATGGTTCTGAGCCACCAAACACACTTAAAGCATGCAGAATCGACTCAGAATAGGAAAAGGAGACGTTTAGGTCAATTTTATGCATTCTGGCGTTCGTAGATTCAAGAAAACTGTTAAAATTCTTCAGAAACGTCACTTTTGAAGTGTTTTCTTGTACTTTTAAGCCAATCAGATACCCTACGGGCTCGGAAAGTGCAACGAAACCATCAAATTTTAGCTAGAAACTGTATTTTTGTCGATTTTTATTGAATTTGAACTATATTTCAACGTTTTTTGATGGTTCTGAGCCACCAAACACACTTAAAGCATGCAGAATCGACTCAGAATAGGAAAAGGAGACGTTTAGGTCAATTTTATGCATTCTGGCGTTCGTAGATACAAGAAAACTGTTAAAATTCTTCAGAAACGTCCCTTTTGAAGTGTTTTCTTGTACTTTTAAGCCAATCAGATATCCTACGGGCTCGGAAAGTGCAACGAAACCATCAAATTTTAGCTAGAAACTGTATTTTTGTCGATTTTTATTGAATTTGAACTATATTTCAACGTTTTTTGATGGTTCTGAGCCACCAAACACACTTAAAGCATGCAGAATCGACTCAGAATAGGAAAAGGAGACGTTTAGGTCAATTTTATGCATTCTGGCGTTTGTAGATACAAGAAAACTGTTAAAATTCTTCAGAAACGTCACTTTTGAAGTGTTTTCTTGTACTTTTAAGCCAATCAGATACCCTACGGGCTCGGAAAGTGCAACGAAACCATCAAATTTTAGCTAGAAACTGTATTTTTGTCGATTTTTATTGAATTTGAACTATATTTCAAAGTTTTTTGATGGTTCTGAGCCACCAAACACACTTAAAGCATGCAGAATCGACTCAGAATAGGAAAAGGAGACGTTTAGGTCAATTTTATGCATTCTGGCGTTCGTAGATACAAGAAAACTGTTAAAATTCTTCAGAAATGTCACTTTTGAAGTGTTTTCTTGTACTTTTAAGCCAATCAGATACCCTACGGGCTCGGAAAGTGCAACGAAACCATCAAATTTTAGCTAGAAACTGTATTTTTGTCGATTTTTATTGAATTTGAACTATATTTCAACGTTTTTTGATGGTTCTGAGCCACCAAACACACTTAAAGCATGCAGAATCGACTCAGAATAGGAAAAGGAGACGTTTAGGTCAATTTTATGCATTCTGGCGTTCGTAGATACAAGAAAACTGTTAAAATTCTTCTGAAACGTCACTTTTGAAGTGTTTTCTTGTACTTTTAAGCCAATCAGATACCCTACGGGCTCGGAAAGTGCAACGAAACCATCAAATTTTAGCTAGAAACTGTATTTTTGTCGATTTTTATTGAATTTGAACTATATTTCAACGTTTTTTTGATGGTTCTGAGCCACCAAACACACTTAAAGCATGCAGAATCGACTCAGAGTAGGAAAAGGAGACGTTTAGGTCAATTTTATGCATTCTGGCGTTCGTAGATACAAGAAAACTGTTAAAATTCTTCAGAAACGTCACTTTTGAAGTGTTTTCTTGTACTTTTAAGCCAATCAGATACCCAACGGGCTCGGAAAGTGCAACGAAACCATCAAATTTTAGCTAGAAACTGTATTTTTGTCGATTTTTATTGAATTTGAACTTTATTTCAACGTTTTTTGATGGTTCTGAGCCACCAAACACACTTAAAGCATGCAGAATCGACTCAGAATAGGAAAAGGAGACGTTTAGGTCAATTTTATGCATTCTGGCGTTCGTAGATACAAGAAAACTGTTAAAATTCTTCAGAAACGTCACTTTTGAAGTGTTTTCTTGTACTTTTAAGCCAATCAGATACCCTACGGGCTCGGAAAGTGCAACGAAACCATCAAATTTTAGCTAGAAACTGTATTTTTGTCGATTTTTATTGAATTTGAACTATATTTCAAAGTTTTTTGATGGTTCTGAGCCACCAAACACACTTAAAGCATGCAGAATCGACTCAGAATAGGAAAAGGAGACGTTTAGGTCAATTTTATGCATTCTGGCGTTCGTAGATACAAGAAAACTGTTAAAATTCTTCAGAAATGTCACTTTTGAAGTGTTTTCTTGTACTTTTAAGCCAATCAGATACCCAACGGGCTCGGAAAGTGCAACGAAACCATCAAATTTTAGCTAGAAACTTTATTTTTGTCGATTTTTATTGAATTTGAACTATATTTCAACGTTTTTTGATGGTTCTGAGCCACCAAACACACTTAAAGCATGCAGAATCGACTCAGAATAGGAAAAGGAGACGTTTAGGTCAATTTTATGCATTCTGGCGTTCGTAGATACAAGAAAACTGTTAAAATTCTTCAGAAACGTCACTTTTGAAGTGTTTTCTTGTACTTTTAAGCCAATCAGATACCCTACGGGCTCGGAAAGTGCAACGAAACCATCAAATTTTAGCTAGAAACTGTATTTTTGTCGATTTTTATTGAATTTGAACTATATTTCAACGTTTTTTGATGGTTCTGAGCCACCAAACACACTTAAAGCATGCAGAATCGACTCAGAGTAGGAAAAGGAGACGTTTAGGTCAATTTTATGCATTCTGGCGTTCGTAGATACAAGAAAACTGTTAAAATTCTTCAGAAACGTCACTTTTGAAGTGTTTTCTTGTACTTTTAAGCCAATCAGATACCCAACGGGCTCGGAAAGTGCAACGAAACCATCAAATTTTAGCTAGAAACTGTATTTTTGTCGATTTTTATTGAATTTGAACTTTATTTCAACGTTTTTTGATGGTTCTGAGCCACCAAACACACTTAAAGCATGCAGAATCGACTCAGAATAGGAAAAGGAGACGTTTAGGTCAATTTTATGCATTCTGGCGTTCGTAGATACAAGAAAACTGTTAAAATTCTTCAGAAACGTCTCTTTTGAAGTGTTTTCTTGTACTTTTAAGCCAATCAGATACCCTACGGGCTCGGAAAGTGCAACGAAACCATCAAATTTTAGCTAGAAACTGTATTTTTGTCGATTTTTATTGAATTTGAACTATATTTCAACGTTTTTTGATGGTTCTGAGCCACCAAACACACTTAAAGCATGCAGAATCGACTCAGAATAGGAAAAGGAGACGTTTAGGTCAATTTTATGCATTCTGGCGTTCGTAGATACAAGAAAACTGTTAAAATTCTTCAGAAACGTCACTTTTGAAGTGTTTTCTTGTACTTTTAAGCCAATCAGATACCCTACGGGCTCGGAAAGTGCAACGAAACCATCAAATTTTAGCTAGAAACTGTATTTTTGTCGATTTTTATTGAATTTGAACTATATTTCAACGTTTTTTGATGGTTCTGAGCCACCAAACACACTTAAAGCATGCAGAATCGACTCAGAATAGGAAAAGGAGACGTTTAGGTCAATTTTATGCATTCTGGCGTTCGTAAATACAAGAAAACTGTTAAAATTCTTCAGAAACGTCACTTTTGAAGTGTTTTCTTGTACTTTTAAGCCAATCAGATACCCTACGGGCTCGGAAAGTGCAACGAAACCATCAAATTTTAGCTAGAAACTGTATTTTTGTCGATTTTTATTGAATTTGAACTATATTTCAACGTTTTTTGATGGTTCTGAGCCACCAAACACACTTAAAGCATGCAGAATTGACTCAGAATAGGAAAAGGAGACGTTTAGGTCAATTTTATGCATTCTGGCGTTCGTAGATACAAGAAAACTGTTAAAATTCTTCAGAAACGTCACTTTTGAAGTGTTTTCTTGTACTTTTAAGCCAATCAGATACCCTACGGGCTCGGAAAGTGCAACGAAACCATCAAATTTTAGCTAGAAACTGTATTTTTGTCGATTTTTATTGAATTTGAACTATATTTCAACGTTTTTTGATGGTTCTGAGCCACCAAACACACTTAAAGCATGCAGAATCGACTCAGAATAGGAAAAGGAGACGTTTAGGTCAATTTTATGCATTCTGGCGTTCGTAGATACAAGAAAACTGTTAAAATTCTTCAGAAACGTCACTTTTGAAGTGTTTTCTTGTACTTTTAAGCCAATCAGATACCCTACGGGCTCGGAAAGTGCAACGAAACCATCAAATTTTAGCTAGAAACTGTATTTTTGTCGATTTTTATTGAATTTGAACTATATTTCAACGTTTTTTGATGGTTCTGAGCCACCAAACACACTTAAAGCATGCAGAATCGACTCAGAATAGGAAAAGGAGACGTTTAGGTCAATTTTATGCATTCTGGCGTTCGTAAATACAAGAAAACTGTTAAAATTCTTCAGAAACGTCACTTTTGAAGTGTTTTCTTGTACTTTTAAGCCAATCAGATACCCTACGGGCTCGGAAAGTGCAACGAAACCATCAAATTTTAGCTAGAAACTGTATTTTTGTCGATTTTTATTGAATTTGAACTATATTTCAACGTTTTTTGATGGTTCTGAGCCACCAAACACACTTAAAGCATGCAGAATCGACTCAGAATAGGAAAAGGAGACGTTTAGGTCAATTTTATGCATTCTGGCGTTCGTAGATACAAGAAAACTGTTAAAATTCTTCAGAAACGTCACTTTTGAAGTGTTTTCTTGTACTTTTAAGCCAATCAGATACCCTACGGGCTCGGAAAGTGCAACGAAACCATCAAATTTTAGCTAGAAACTGTATTTTTGTCGATTTTTATTGAATTTGAACTATATTTCAACGTTTTTTGATGGTTCTGAGCCACCAAACACACTTAAAGTATGCAGAATCGACTCAGAATAGGAAAAGGAGACGTTTAGGTCAATTTTATGCATTCTGGCGTTCGTAGATACAAGAAAACTGTTAAAATTCTTCAGAAACGTCACTTTTGAAGTGTTTTCTTGTACTTTTAAGCCAATCAGATACCCTACGGGCTCGGAAAGTGCAACGAAACCATCAAATTTTAGCTAGAAACTGTATTTTTGTCGATTTTTATTGAATTTGAACTATATTTCAACGTTTTTTAATGGTTCTGAGCCACCAAACACACTTAAAGCATGCAGAATCGACTCAGAATAGGAAAAGGAGACGTTTAGGTCAATTTTATGCATTCTGGCGTTCGTAGATACAAGAAAACTGTTAAAATTCTTCAGAAACGTCACTTTTGAAGTGTTTTCTTGTACTTTTAAGCCAATCAGATACCCTACGGGCTCGGAA
Source organism: Zophobas morio (assembly GCF_036711695.1). Taxonomy (NCBI): domain Eukaryota; kingdom Metazoa; phylum Arthropoda; class Insecta; order Coleoptera; family Tenebrionidae; genus Zophobas; species Zophobas morio. Next base: position 67,587 of record NW_026972583.1, read on the forward strand.
AGTGCAACGAAACCATCAAATTTTAGCTAGAAACTGTATTTTTGTCGATTTTTATTGAATTTGAACTATATTTCAACGTTTTTTGATGGTTCTGAGCCACCAAACACACTTAAAGCATGCAGAATCGACTCAGAATAGGAAAAGGAGACGTTTAGGTCAATTTTATGCATTCTGGCGTTCGTAGATACAAGAAAACTGTTAAAATTCTTCAGAAACGTCACTTTTGAAGTGTTTTCTTGTACTTTTAAGCCAATCAGAAACCCTACGGGCTCGGAAAGTGCAACGAAACCATCAAATTTTAGCTAGAAACTGTATTTTTGTCGATTTTTATTGAATTTGAACTATATTTCAACGTTTTTTGATGGTTCTGAGCCACCAAACACACTTAAAGCATGCAGAATCGACTCAGAATAGGAAAAGGAGACGTTTAGGTCAATTTTATGCATTCTGGCGTTCGTAGATACAAGAAAACTGTTAAAATTCCTCTGAAACGTCACTTTTGAAGTGTTTTCTTGTACTTTTAAGACAATCAGATACCCTACGGGCTCGGAAAGTGCAACGAAACCATCAAATTTTAGCTAGAAACTGTATTTTTGTCGATTTTTATTGAATTTGAACTATATTTCAACGTTTTTTGATGGTTCTGAGCCACCAAACACACTTAAAGCATGCAGAATCGACTCAGAATAGGAAAAGGAGACGTTTAGGTCAATTTTATGCATTCTGGCGTTCGTAGATACAAGAAAACTGTTAAAATTCTTCAGAAACGTCACTTTTGAAGTGTTTTCTTGTGCTTTTAAGCCAATCAGATACCCTACGGGCTCGGAAAGTGCAACGAAACCATCAAATTTTAGCTAGAAACACTATTTTTGTCGATTTTTATTGAATTTGAACTATATTTCAACGTTTTTTGATGGTTCTGAGCCACCAAACACACTTAAAGCATGCAGAATCGACTCAGAATAGGAAAAGGAGACGTTTAGGTCAATTTTATGCATTCTGGCGTTCGTAGATACAAGAAAACTGTTAAAATTCTTCAGAAACGTCACTTTTGAAGTGTTTTCTTGTACTTTTAAGCCAATCAGATACCCTACGGGCTCGGAAAGTGCAACGAAACCATCAAATTTTAGCTAGAAACTGTATTTTTGTCGATTTTTATTGAATTTGAACTATATTTCAACGTTTTTTGATGGTTCTGAGCCACCAAACACACTTAAAGCATGCAGAATCGACTCAGAATAGGAAAAGGAGACGTTTAGGTCAATTTTATGCATTCTGGCGTTCGTAGATACAAGAAAACTGTTAAAATTCTTCAGAAACGTCACTTTTGAAGTGTTTTCTTGTACTTTTAAGCCAATCAGAAACCCTACGGGCTCGGAAAGTGCAACGAAACCATCAAATTTTAGCTAGAAACTGTATTTTTGTAGATTTTTATTGAATTTGAACTATATTTCAACGTTTTTTGATGGTTCTGAGCCACCAAACACACTTAAAGCATGCAGAATCGACTCAGAATAGGAAAAGGAGACGTTTAGGTCAATTTTATGCATTCTGGCGTTTGTAGATACAAGAAAACTGTTAAAATTCTTCAGAAACGTCACTTTTGAAGTGTTTTCTTGTACTTTTAAGCCAATCAGATACCCTACGGGCTCGGAAAGTGCAACGAAACCATCAAATTTTAGCTAGAAACTGTATTTTTGTCGATTTTTATTGAATTTGAACTATATTTCAACGTTTTTTGATGGTTCTGAGCCACCAAACACACTTAAAGCATGCAGAATCGACTCAGAATAGGAAAAGGAGACGTTTAGGTCAATTTTATGCATTCTGGCGTTCGTAGATACAAGAAAACTGTTAAAATTCTTCAGAAACGTCACTTTTGAAGTGTTTTCTTGTACTTTTAAGCCAATCAGATACCCTACGGGCTCGGAAAGTGCAACGAAACCATCAAATTTTAGCTAGAAACTGTATTTTTGTTGATTTTTATTGAATTTGAACTATATTTCAACGTTTTTTGATGGTTCTGAGCCACCAAACACACTTAAAGCATGCAGAATCGACTCAGAATAGGAAAAGGAGACGTTTAGGTCAATTTTATGCATTCTGGCGTTCGTAGATACAAGAAAACTGTTAAAATTCTTCAGAAACGTCACTTTTGAAGTGTTTTCTTGTACTTTTAAGCCAATCAGACACCCTACGGGCTCGGAAAGTGCAACGAAACCATCAAATTTTAGCTAGAAACTGTATTTTTGTCGATTTTTATTGAATTTGAACTATATTTCAACGTTTTTTGATGGTTCTGAGCCACCAAACACACTTAAAGCATGCAGAATCGACTCAGAATAGGAAAAGGAGACGTTTAGGTCAATTTTATGCATTCTGGCGTTCGTAGATACAAGAAAACTGTTAAAATTCTTCAGAAACGTCACTTTTGAAGTGTTTTCTTGTACTTTTAAGCCAATCAGATACCCTACGGGCTCGGAAAGTGCAACGAAACCATCAAATTTTAGCTAGAAACTGTATTTTTGTCGATTTTTATTGAATTTGAACTATATTTCAACGTTTTTTGATGGTTCTGAGCCACCAAACACACTTAAGCATGCAGAATCGACTCAGAATAGGAAAAGGAGACGTTTAGGTCAATTTTATGCATTCTGGCGTTCGTAGATACAAGAAAACTGTTAAAATTCTTCAGAAACGTCACTTTTGAAGTGTTTTCTTGTACTTTTAAGCCAATCAGATACCCTACGGGCTCGGAAAGTGCAACGAAACCATCAAATTTTAGCTAGAAACTGTATTTTTGTCGATTTTTATTGAATTTGAACTATATTTCAACGTTTTTTGATGGTTCTGAGCCACCAAACACACTTAAAGCATGCAGAATCGACTCAGAATAGGAAAAGGAGACGTTTAGGTCAATTTTATGCATTCTGGCGTTCGTAGATACAAGAAAACTGTTAAAATTCTTCAGAAACGTCACTTTTGAAGTGTTTTCTTGTACTTTTAAGCCAATCAGATACCCTACGGGCTCGGAAAGTGCAACGAAACCATCAAATTTTAGCTAGAAACTGTATTTTTGTCGATTTTTATTGAATTTGAACTATATTTCAACGTTTTTTGATGGTTCTGAGCCACCAAACACACTTAAAGCATGCAGAATCGACTCAGAATAGGAAAAGGAGACGTTTAGGTCAATTTTATGCATTCTGGCGTTCGTAGATACAAGAAAACTGTTAAAATTCTTCAGAAACGTCACTTTTGAAGTGTTTTCTTGTACTTTTAAGCCAATCAGATACCCTACGGGCTCGGAAAGTGCAACGAAACCATCAAATTTTAGCTAGAAACTGTATTTTTGTCGATTTTTATTGAATTTGAACTATATTTCAACGTTTTTTGATGGTTCTGAGCCACCAAACACACTTAAAGCATTCAGAATCCACTCAGAATAGGAAAAGGAGACGTTTAGGTCAATTTTATGCATTCTGGCGTTCGTAGATACAAGAAAACTGTTAAAATTCTTCAGAAACGTCACTTTTGAAGTGTTTTCTTGTACTTTTAAGCCAATCAGATACCCTACGGGCTCGGAAAGTGCAACGAAACCATCAAATTTTAGCTAGAAACTGTATTTTTGTCGATTTTTATTGAATTTGAACTATATTTCAACGTTTTTTGATGGTTCTGAGCCACCAAACACACTTAAAGCATGCAGAATCGACTCAGAATAGGAAAAGGAGACGTTTAGGTCAATTTTATGCATTCTGGCGTTCGTAGATACAAGAAAACTGTTAAAATTCTTCAGAAACGTCACTTCTGAAGTGTTTTCTTGTACTTTTAAGCCAATCAGATACCCTACGGGCTCGGAAAGTGCAACGAAACCATCAAATTTTAGCTAGAAACTGTATTTTTGTCGATTTTTATTGAATTTGAACTATATTTCAACATTTTTTGATGGTTCTGAGCCACCAAACACACTTAAAGCATGCAGAATCGACTCAGAATAGGAAAAGGAGACGTTTAGGTCAATTTTATGCATTCTGGCGTTCGTAGATACAAGAAAACTGTTAAAATTCTTCAGAAACGTCACTTTTGAAGTGTTTTCTTGTACTTTTAAGCCAATCAGATACCCTACGGGCTCGGAAAGTGCAACGAAACCATCAAATTTTAGCTAGAAACTGTATTTTTGTCGATTTTTATTGAATTTGAACTATATTTCAACGTTTTTTGATGGTTCTGAGCCACCAAACACACTTAAAGCATGCAGAATCGACTCAGAATAGGAAAAGGAGACGTTTAGGTCAATTTTATGCATTCTGGCGTTCGTAGATACAAGAAAACTGTTAAAATTCTTCAGAAACGTCACTTTTGAAGTGTTTTCTTGTACTTTTAAGCCAATCAGATACCCTACGGGCTCGGAAAGTGCAACGAAACCATCAAATTTTAGCTAGAAACTGTATTTTTGTCGATTTTTATTGAATTTGAACTATATTTCAACGTTTTTTGATGGTTCTGAGCCACCAAACACACTTAAAGCATGCAGAATCGACTCAGAATAGGAAAAGGAGACGTTTAGGTCAATTTTATGCATTCTGGCGTTCGTAGATACAAGAAAACTGTTAAAATTCTTCAGAAACGTCACTTTTGAAGTGTTTTCTTGTACTTTTAAGCCAATCAGATACCCTACGGGCTCGGAAAGTGCAACGAAACCATCAAATTTTAGCTAGAAACTGTATTTTTGTCGATTTTTATTGAATTTGACCTATATTTCAACGTTTTTTGATGGTTCTGAGCCACCAAACACACTTAAAGCATGCAGAATCGACTCAGAATAGGAAAAGGAGACGTTTAGGTCAATTTTATGCATTCTGGCGTTCGTAGATACAAGAAAACTGTTAAAATTCTTCAGAAACGTCACTTTTGAAGTGTTTTCTTGTAGTATTTTAAGCCAATCAGATACCCAACGGGCTCGGAAAGTGCAACGAAACCATCAAATTTTAGCTAGAAACTGTATTTTTGTCGATTTTTATTGAATTTGAACTATATTTCAACGTTTTTTGATGGTTCTGAGCCACCAAACACACTTAAAGCATGCAGAATCGACTCAGAATAGGAAAAGGAGACGTTTAGGTCAATTTTATGCATTCTGGCGTTCGTAGATACAAGAAAACTGTTAAAATTCTTCAGAAACGTCACTTTTGAAGTGTTTTCTTGTACTTTTAAGCCAATCAGATACCCGACGGGCTCGGAAAGTGCAACGAAACGATCAAATTTTAGCTAGAAACTGTATTTTTGTCGATTTTTATTGAATTTGAACTATATTTCAACGTTTTTTGATGGTTCTGAGCCACCAAACACACTTAAAGCATGCAGAATCGACTCAGAATAGGAAAAGGAGACGTTTAGGTCAATTTTATGCATTCTGGCGTTCGTAGATACAAGAAAACTGTTAAAATTCTTCAGAAACGTCACTTTTGAAGTGTTTTCTTGTACTTTTAAGCCAATCAGATACCCTACGGGCTCGGAAAGTGCAACGAAACCATCAAATTTTAGCTAGAAACTGTATTTTTGTCGATTTTTATTGAATTTGAACTATATTTCAACGTTTTTTGATGGTTCTGAGCCACCAAACACACTTAAAGCATGCAGAATCGACTCAGAATAGGAAAAGGAGACGTTTAGGTCAATTTTATGCATTCTGGCGTTCGTAGATACAAGAAAACTGTTAAAATTCTTCAGAAACGTCACTTTTGAAGTGTTTTCTTGTACTTTTAAGCCAATCAGATACCCTTCGGGCTCGGAAAGTGCAACGAAACCATCAAATTTTAGCTAGAAACTGTATTTTTGTCGATTTTTATTGAATTTGAACTATATTTCAACGTTTTTTGATGGTTCTGAGCCACCAAACACACTTAAAGCATGCAGAATCGACTCAGAATAGGAAAAGGAGACGTTTAGGTCAATTTTATGCATTCTGGCGTTCGTAGATACAAGAAAACTGTTAAAATTCTTCAGAAACGTCACTTTTGAAGTGTTTTCTTGTACTTTTAAGCCAATCAGATACCCTACGGGCTCGGAAAGTGCAACGAAACCATCAAATTTTAGCTAGAAACTGTATTTTTGTCGATTTTTATTGAATTTGAACTATATTTCAACGTTTTTTGATGGTTCTGAGCCACCAAACACACTTAAAGCATGCAGAATCGACTCAGAATAGGAAAAGGAGACGTTTAGGTCAATTTTATGCATTCTGGCGTTCGTAGATACAAGAAAACTGTTAAAATTCTTCAGAAACGTCACTTTTGAAGTGTTTTCTTGTACTTTTAAGCCAATCAGATACCCTACGGGCTCGGAAAGTGCAACGAAACCATCAAATTTTAGCTAGAAACTGTATTTTTGTCGATTTTTATTGAATTTGAACTATATTTCAACGTTTTTTGATGGTTCTGAGCCACCAAACACACTTAAAGCATGCAGAATCGACTCAGAATAGGAAAAGGAGACGTTTAGGTCAATTTTATGCATTCTGGCGTTCGTAGATACAAGAAAACTGTTAAAATTCTTCAGAAACGTCACTTTTGAAGTGTTTTCTTGTACTTTTAAGCCAACCAGATACCCTACGGGCTCGGAAAGTGCAACGAAACCATCAAATTTTAGCTAGAAACTGTATTTTTGTCGATTTTTATTGAATTTGAACTATATTTCAACGTTTTTTGATGGTTCTGAGCCACCAAACACACTTAAAGCATGCAGAATCGACTCAGAATAGGAAAAGGAGACGTTTAGGTCAATTTTATGCATTCTGGCGTTCGTAGATACAAGAAAACTGTTAAAATTCTTCAGAAACATCACTTTTGAATTGTTTTCTTGTACTTTTAAGCCAATCAGATACCCTACGGGCTCGGAAAGTGCAACGAAACCATCAAATTTTAGCTAGAAACTGTATTTTTGTCGATTTTTATTGAATTTGAACTATATTTCAACGTTTTTTGATGGTTCTGAGCCACCAAACACACTTAAAGCATGCAGAATCGACTCAGAATAGGAAAAGGAGACGTTTAGGTCAATTTTATGCATTCTGGCGTTCGTAGATACAAGAAAACTGTTAAAATTCTTCAGAAACGTCACTTTTGAAGTGTTTTCTTGTACTTTTAAGCCAATCAGATACCCTACGGGCTCGGAAAGTGCAACGAAACCATAAAATTTTAGCTAGAAACTGTATTTTTGTCGATTTTTATTGAATTTGAACTATATTTCAACGTTTTTTGATGGTTCTGAGCCACCAAACACACTTAAAGCATGCAGAATCGACTCAGAATAGGAAAAGGAGACGTTTAGGTCAATTTTATGCATTCTGGCGTTCGTAGATACAAGAAAACTGTTAAAATTCTTCAGAAACGTCACTTTTGAAGTGTTTTCTTGTACTTTTAAGCCAATCAGATACCCTACGGGCTCGGAAAGTGCAACGAAACCATCAAATTTTAGCTAGAAACTGTATTTTTGTCGATTTTTATTGAATTTGAACTATATTTCAACGTTTTTTGATGGTTCTGAGCCACCAAACACACTTAAAGCATGCAGAATCGACTCAGAATAGGAAAAGGAGACGTTTAGGTCAATTTTATGCATTCTGGCGTTCGTAGATACAAGAAAACTGTTAAAATTCTTCAGAAACGTCACTTTTGAAGTGTTTTCTTGTACTTTTAAGCCAATCAGATACCCTACGGGCTCGGAAAGTGCAACGAAACCATCAAATTTTAGCTAGAAACTGTATTTTTGTCGATTTTTATTGAATTTGAACTATATTTCAACGTTTTTTGATGGTTCTGAGCCACCAAACACACTTAAAGCATGCAGAATCGACTCAGAATAGGAAAAGGAGACGTTTAGGTCAATTTTATGCATTCTGGCGTTCGTAGATACAAGAAAACTGTTAAAATTCTTCAGAAACGTCACTTTTGAAGTGTTTTCTTGTACTTTTAAGCCAATTAGATACCCTACGGGCTCGGAAAGTGCAACGAAACCATCAAATTTTAGCTAGAAACTGTATTTTTGTCGATTTTTATTGAATTTGAACTATATTTCAACGTTTTTTGATGGTTCTGAGCCACCAAACACACTTAAAGCATGCAGAATCGACTCAGAATAGGAAAAGGAGACGTTTAGGTCAATTTTATGCATTCTGGCGTTCGTCGATACAAGAAAACTGTTAAAATTCTTCAGAAACGTCACTTTTGAAGTGTTTTCTTGTACTTTTAAGCCAATCAGATACCCTACGGGCTCGGAAAGTGCAACGAAACCATCAAATTTTAGCTAGAAACTGTATTTTTGTCGATTTTTATTGAATTTGAACTATATTTCAACGTTTATTGATGGTTCTGAGCCACCAAACACACTTAAAGCATGCAGAATCGACTCAGAATAGGAAAAGGAGACGTTTAGGTCAATTTTATGCATTCTGGCGTTCGTAGATACAAGAAAACTGTTAAAATTCTTCAGAAACGTCACTTTTGAAGTGTTTTCTTGTACTTTTAAGCCAACCAGATACCCTACGGGCTCGGAAAGTGCAACGAAACCATCAAATTTTAGCTAGAAACTGTATTTTTGTCGATTTTTATTGAATTTGAACTATATTTCAACGTTTTTTGATGGTTCTGAGCCACCAAACACACTTAAAGCATGCAGAATCGACTCAGAATAGGAAAAGGAGACGTTTAGGTCAATTTTATGCATTCTGGCGTTCGTAGATACAAGAAAACTGTTAAAATTCTTCAGAAACATCACTTTTGAATTGTTTTCTTGTACTTTTAAGCCAATCAGATACCCTACGGGCTCGGAAAGTGCAACGAAACCATCAAATTTTAGCTAGAAACTGTATTTTTGTCGATTTTTATTGAATTTGAACTATATTTCAACGTTTTTTGATGGTTCTGAGCCACCAAACACACTTAAAGCATGCAGAATCGACTCAGAATAGGAAAAGGAGACGTTTAGGTCAATTTTATGCATTCTGGCGTTCGTAGATACAAGAAAACTGTTAAAATTCTTCAGAAACGTCACTTTTGAAGTGTTTTCTTGTACTTTTAAGCCAATCAGATACCCTACGGGCTCGGAAAGTGCAACGAAACCATAAAATTTTAGCTAGAAACTGTATTTTTGTCGATTTTTATTGAATTTGAACTATATTTCAACGTTTTTTGATGGTTCTGAGCCACCAAACACACTTAAAGCATGCAGAATCGACTCAGAATAGGAAAAGGAGACGTTTAGGTCAATTTTATGCATTCTGGCGTTCGTAGATACAAGAAAACTGTTAAAATTCTTCAGAAACGTCACTTTTGAAGTGTTTTCTTGTACTTTTAAGCCAATCAGATACCCTACGGGCTCGGAAAGTGCAACGAAACCATCAAATTTTAGCTAGAAACTGTATTTTTGTCGATTTTTATTGAATTTGAACTATATTTCAACGTTTTTTGATGGTTCTGAGCCACCAAACACACTTAAAGCATGCAGAATCGACTCAGAATAGGAAAAGGAGACGTTTAGGTCAATTTTATGCATTCTGGCGTTCGTAGATACAAGAAAACTGTTAAAATTCTTCAGAAACGTCACTTTTGAAGTGTTTTCTTGTACTTTTAAGCCAATCAGATACCCTACGGGCTCGGAAAGTGCAACGAAACCATCAAATTTTAGCTAGAAACTGTATTTTTGTCGATTTTTATTGAATTTGAACTATATTTCAACGTTTTTTGATGGTTCTGAGCCACCAAACACACTTAAAGCATGCAGAATCGACTCAGAATAGGAAAAGGAGACGTTTAGGTCAATTTTATGCATTCTGGCGTTCGTAGATACAAGAAAACTGTTAAAATTCTTCAGAAACGTCACTTTTGAAGTGTTTTCTTGTACTTTTAAGCCAATTAGATACCCTACGGGCTCGGAAAGTGCAACGAAACCATCAAATTTTAGCTAGAAACTGTATTTTTGTCGATTTTTATTGAATTTGAACTATATTTCAACGTTTTTTGATGGTTCTGAGCCACCAAACACACTTAAAGCATGCAGAATCGACTCAGAATAGGAAAAGGAGACGTTTAGGTCAATTTTATGCATTCTGGCGTTCGTCGATACAAGAAAACTGTTAAAATTCTTCAGAAACGTCACTTTTGAAGTGTTTTCTTGTACTTTTAAGCCAATCAGATACCCTACGGGCTCGGAAAGTGCAACGAAACCATCAAATTTTAGCTAGAAACTGTATTTTTGTCGATTTTTATTGAATTTGAACTATATTTCAACGTTTATTGATGGTTCTGAGCCACCAAACACACTTAAAGCATGCAGAATCGACTCAGAATAGGAAAAGGAGACGTTTAGGTCAATTTTATGCATTCTGGCGTTCGTAGATACAAGAAAACTGTTAAAATTCTTCAGAAACGTCACTTTTGAAGTGTTTTCTTGTACTTTTAAGCCAATCAGATACCCTACGGGCTCGGAAAGTGCAACGAAACCATCAAATTTTAGCTAGAAACTGTATTTTTGTCGATTTTTATTGAATTTGAACTATATTTCAACGTTTTTTGATGGTTCTGAGCCACCAAACACACTTAAAGCATGCAGAATCGACTCAGAATAGGAAAAGGAGACGTTTAGGTCAATTTTATGCATTCTGGCGTTCGTAGATACAAGAAAACTGTTAAAATTCTTCAGAAACGTCACTTTTGAAGTGTTTTCTTGTACTTTTAAGCCAATCAGATACCCTACGGGCTCGGAAAGTGCAATGAAACCATCAAATTTTAGCTAGAAACTGTATTTTTGTCGATTTTTATTACATTTGAACTATATTTCAACGTTTTTTGATGGTTCTGAGCCACCAAACACACTTAAAGCATGCAGAATCGACTCAGAATAGGAAAAGGAGACGTTTAGGTCAATTTTATGCATTCTGGCGTTCGTAGATACAAGAAAACTGTTAAAATTCTTCAGAAACGTCACTTTTGAAGTGTTTTCTTGTACTTTTAAGCCAACCAGATACCCTACGGGCTCGGAAAGTGCAACGAAACCATCAAATTTTAGCTAGAAACTGTATTTTTGTCGATTTTTATTGAATTTGAACTATATTTCAACGTTTTTTGATGGTTCTGAGCCACCAAACACACTTAAAGCATGCAGAATCGACTCAGAATAGGAAAAGGAGACGTTTAGGTCAATTTTATGCATTCTGGCGTTCGTAGATACAAGAAAACTGTTAAAATTCTTCAGAAACATCACTTTTGAATTGTTTTCTTGTACTTTTAAGCCAATCAGATACCCTACGGGCTCGGAAAGTGCAACGAAACCATCAAATTTTAGCTAGAAACTGTATTTTTGTCGATTTTTATTGAATTTGAACTATATTTCAACGTTTTTTGATGGTTCTGAGCCACCAAACACACTTAAAGCATGCAGAATCGACTCAGAATAGGAAAAGGAGACGTTTAGGTCAATTTTATGCATTCTGGCGTTCGTAGATACAAGAAAACTGTTAAAATTCTTCAGAAACGTCACTTTTGAAGTGTTTTCTTGTACTTTTAAGCCAATCAGATACCCTACGGGCTCGGAAAGTGCAACGAAACCATCAAATTTTAGCTAGAAACTGTATTTTTGTCGATTTTTATTGAATTTGAACTATATTTCAACGTTTTTTGATGGTTCTGAGCCACCAAACACACTTAAAGCATGCAGAATCGACTCAGAATAGGAAAAGGAGACGTTTAGGTCAATTTTATGCATTCTGGCGTTCGTAGATACAAGAAAACTGTTAAAATTCTTCAGAAACGTCACTTTTGAAGTGTTTTCTTGTACTTTTAAGCCAATCAGATACCCTACGGGCTCGGAAAGTGCAACGAAACCATCAAATTTTAGCTAGAAACTGTATTTTTGTCGATTTTTATTGAATTTGAACTATATTTCAACGTTTTTTTGATGGTTCTGAGCCACCAAACACACTTAAAGCATGCAGAATCGACTCAGAATAGGAAAAGGAGACGTTTAGGTCAATTTTATGCATTCTGGCGTTCGTAGATACAAGAAAACTGTTAAAATTCTTCAGAAACGTCACTTTTGAAGTGTTTTCTTGTACTTTTAAGCCAATCAGATACCCTACGGGCTCGGAAAGTGCAACGAAACCATCAAATTTTAGCTAGAAACTGTATTTTTGTCGATTTTTATTGAATTTGAACTATATTTCAACGTTTTTTGATGGTTCTGAGCCACCAAACACACTTAAAGCATGCAGAATCGACTCAGAATAGGAAAAGGAGACGTTTAGGTCAATTTGATGCATTCTGGCGTTTGTAGATACAAGAAAACTGTTAAAATTCTTCAGAAACGTCACTTTTGAAGTGTTTTCTTGTACTTTTAAGCCAATTAGATACCCTACGGGCTCGGAAAGTGCAACGAAACCATCAAATTTTAGCTAGAAACTGTATTTTTGTCGATTTTTATTGAATTTGAACTATATTTCAACGTTTTTTGATGGTTCTGAGCCACCAAACACACTTAAAGCATGCAGAATCGACTCAGAATAGGAAAAGGAGACGTTTAGGTCAATTTTATGCATTCTGGCGTTCGTCGATACAAGAAAACTGTTAAAATTCTTCAGAAACGTCACTTTTGAAGTGTTTTCTTGTACTTTTAAGCCAATCAGATACCCTACGGGCTCGGAAAGTGCAACGAAACCATCAAATTTTAGCTAGAAACTGTATTTTTGTCGATTTTTATTGAATTTGAACTATATTTCAACGTTTATTGATGGTTCTGAGCCACCAAACACACTTAAAGCATGCAGAATCGACTCAGAATAGGAAAAGGAGACGTTTAGGTCAATTTTATGCATTCTGGCGTTCGTAGATACAAGAAAACTGTTAAAATTCTTCAGAAACGTCACTTTTGAAGTGTTTTCTTGTACTTTTAAGCCAATCAGATACCCTACGGGCTCGGAAAGTGCAACGAAACCATCAAATTTTAGCTAGAAACTGTATTTTTGTCGATTTTTATTGAATTTGAACTATATTTCAACGTTTTTTGATGGTTCTGAGCCACCAAACACACTTAAAGCATGCAGAATCGACTCAGAATAGGAAAAGGAGACGTTTAGGTCAATTTTATGCATTCTGGCGTTCGTAGATACAAGAAAACTGTTAAAATTCTTCAGAAACGTCACTTTTGAAGTGTTTTCTTGGACTTTTAAGCCAATCAGATACCCTACGGGCTCGGAAAGTGCAACGAAACCATCAAATTTTAGCTAGAAACTGTATTTTTGTCGATTTTTATTGAATTTGAACTATATTTCAACGTTTTTTGATGGTTCTGAGCCACCAAACACACTTAAAGCATGCAGAATCGACTCAGAATAGGAAAAGGAGACGTTTAGGTCAAATTTATGCATTCTGGCGTTCGTAGATACAAGAAAACTGTTAAAATTCTTCAGAAACGTCACTTTTGAAGTGTTTTCTTGTACTTTTAAGCCAATCAGATACCCTACGGGCTCGGAAAGTGCAACGAAACCATCAAATTTTAGCTAGAAACTGTATTTTTGTCGATTTTTATTGAATTTGAACTATATTTCAACGTTTTTTGATGGTTCTGAGCCACCAAACACACTTAAAGCATGCAGAATCGACTCAGAATAGGAAAAGGAGACGTTTAGGTCAATTTTATGCATTCTGGCGTTCGTAGATCCAAGAAAACTGTTAAAATTCTTCAGAAACGTCACTTTTGAAGTGTTTTCTTGTACTTTTAAGCCAATCAGATACCCTACGGGCTCGGAAAGTGCAACGAAACCATCAAATTTTAGCTAGAAACTGTATTTTTGTCGATTTTTATTGAATTTGAACTATATTTCAACGTTTTTGATGGTTCTGAGCCACCAAACACACTTAAAGCATGCAGAATCGACTCAGAATAGGAAAAGGAGACGTTTAGGTCAATTTTATGCATTCTGGCGTTCGTAGATACAAGAAAACTGTTAAAATTCTTCAGAAACGTCACTTTTGAAGTGTTTTCTTGGACTTTTAAGCCAATCAGATACCCTACGGGCTCGGAAAGTGCAACGAAACCATCAAATTTTAGCTAGAAACTGTATTTTTGTCGATTTTTATTGAATTTGAACTATATTTCAACGTTTTTTGATGGTTCTGAGCCACCAAACACACTTAAAGCATGCAGAATCGACTCAGAATAGGAAAAGGAGACGTTTAGGTCAATTTTATGCATTCTGGCGTTCGTAGATACAAGAAAACTGTTAAAATTCTTCAGAAACGTCACTTTTGAAGTGTTTTCTTGTACTTTTAAGCCAATCAGATACCCTACGGGCTCGGAAAGTGCAACGAAACCATCAAATTTTAGCTAGAAACTGTATTTTTGTCGATTTTTATTGAATTTGAACTATATTTCAACGTTTTTTGATGGTTCTGAGCCACCAAACACACTTAAAGCATGCAGAATCGACTCAGAATAGGAAAAGGAGACGTTTAGGTCAATTTTATGCATTCTGGCGTTCGTAGATACAAGAAAACTGTTAAAATTCTTCAGAAACGTCACTTTTGAAGTGTTTTCTTGTACTTTTAAGCCAATCAGATACCCTACGGGCTCGGAAAGTGCAACGAAACCATCAAATTTTAGCTAGAAACTGTATTTTTGTCGATTTTTATTGAATTTGAACTATATTTCAACGTTTTTTGATGGTTCTGAGCCACCAAACACACTTAAAGCATGCAGAATCGACTCAGAATAGGAAAAGGAGACGTTTAGGTCAATTTTATGCATTCTGGCGTTCGTAGATACAAGAAAACTGTTAAAATTCTTCAGAAACGTCACTTTTGAAGTGTTTTCTTGTACTTTTAAGCCAATCAGATACCCCACGGGCTCGGAAAGTGCAACGAAACCATCAAATTTTAGCTAGAAACTGTATTTTTGTCGATTTTTATTGAATTTGAACTATATTTCAACGTTTTTTGATGGTTCTGAGCCACCAAACACACTTAAAGCATGCAGAATCGACTCAGAATAGGAAAAGGAGAAGTTTAGGTCAATTTTATGCATTCTGGCGTTCGTAGATACAAGAAAACTGTTAAAATTCTTCAGAAACGTCACTTTTGAAGTGTTTTCTTGTAGTTTTAAGCCAATCAGATACCCTACGGGCTCGGAAAGTGCAACGAAACCATCAAATTTTAGCTAGAAACTGTATTTTTGTCGATTTTTATTGAATTTGAACTATATTTCAACGTTTTTTGATGGTTCTGAGCCACCAAACACACTTAAAGCATGCAGAATCTACTCAGAATAGGAAAAGGAGACGTTTAGGTCAATTTTATGCATTCTGGCGTTCGTAGATACAAGAAAACTGTTAAAATTCTTCAGAAACGTCACTTTTGAAGTGTTTTCTTGTACTTTTAAGCCAATCAGATACCCTACGGGCTCGGAAAGTGCAACGAAACCATCAAATTTTAGCTAGAAACTGTATTTTTGTCGATTTTTATTGAATTTGAACTATATTTCAACGTTTTTTGATGGTTCTGAGCCACCAAACACACTTAAAGCATGCAGAATCGACTCAGAATAGGAAAAGGAGACGTTTAGGTCAATTTTATGCATTCTGGCGTTCGTAGATACAAGAAAACTGTTAAAATTCTTCAGAAACGTCACTTTTGAAGTGTTTTCTTGTACTTTTACGCCAATCAGATACCCTACGGGCTCGGAAAGTGCAACGAAACCATCAAATTTTAGCTAGAAACTGTATTTTTGTCGATTTTTATTGAATTTGAACTATATTTCAACGTTTTTTGATGGTTCTGAGCCACCAAACACACTTAAAGCATGCAGAATCGACTCAGAATAGGAAAAGGAGACGTTTAGGTCAATTTTATGCATTCTGGCGTTCGTAGATACAAGAAAACTGTTAAAATTCTTCAGAAACGTCACTTTTGAAGTGTTTTCTTGTACTTTTAAGCCAATCAGATACCCTACGGGCTCGGAAAGTGCAACGAAACCATCAAATTTTAGCTAGAAACTGTATTTTTGTCGATTTTTATGGAATTTGAACTATATTTCAACGTTTTTTGATGGTTCTGAGCCACCAAACACACTTAAAGCATGCAGAATCGACTCAGAATAGGAAAAGGAGACGTTTAGGTCAATTTTATGCATTCTGGCGTTCGTAGATACAAGAAAACTGTTAAAATTCTTCAGAAACGTCACTTTTGAAGTGTTTTCTTGTACTTTTAAGCCAATCAGATACCCTACGGGCTCGGAAAGTGCAACGAAACCATCAAATTTTAGCTAGAAACTGTATTTTTGTCGATTTTTATTGAATTTGAACTATATTTCAACGTTTTTTGATGGTTCTGAGCCACCAAACACACTTAAAGCATGCAGAATCGACTCAGAATAGGAAAAGGAGACGTTTAGGTCAATTTTATGCATTCTGGCGTTCGTAGATACAAGAAAACTGTTAAAATTCTTCAGAAACGTCACTTTTGAAGTGTTTTCTTGTACTTTTAAGCCAATCAGATACCCTACGGGCTCGGAAAGTGCAACGAAACCATCAAATTTTAGCTAGAAACTGTATTTTTGTCGATTTTTATTGAATTTGAACTATATTTCAACGTTTTTTGATGGTTCTGAGCCACCAAACATACTTAAAGCATGCAGAATCGACTCAGAATAGGAAAAGGAGACGTTTAGGTCAATTTTATGCATTCTGGCGTTCGTAGATACAAGAAAACTGTTAAAATTCTTCAGAAACGTCACTTTTGAAGTGTTTTCTTGTACTTTTAAGCCAATCAGATACCCTACGGGCTCGGAAAGTGCAACGAAACCATCAAATTTTAGCTAGAAACTGTATTTTTGTCGACTTTTATTGAATTTGAACTATATTTCAACGTTTTTTGATGGTTCTGAGCCACCAAACACACTTAAAGCATGCAGAATCGACTCAGAATAGGAAAAGGAGACGTTTAGGTCAATTTTATGCATTCTGGCGTTCGTAGATACAAGAAAACTGTTAAAATTCTTCAGAAACGTCACTTTTGAAGTGTTTTCTTGTACTTTTAAGCCAATCAGATACCCTACGGGCTCGGAAAGTGCAACGAAACCATCAAATTTTAGCTAGAAACTGTATTTTTGCCGATTTTTTTTGAATTTGAACTATATTTCAACGTTTTTTGATGGTTCTGAGCCACCAAACACACTTAAAGCATGCAGAATCGACTCAGAATAGGAAAAGGAGACGTTTAGGTCAATTTTATGCATTCTGGCGTTCGTAGATACAAGAAAACTGTTAAAATTCTTCAGAAACGTCACTTTTGAAGTGTTTTCTTGTACTTTTAAGCCAATCAGATACCCTACGGGCTCGGAAAGTGCAACGAAACCATCAAATTTTAGCTAGAAACTGTATTTTTGTCGATTGTTATTGAATTTGAACTATATTTCAACGTTTTTTGATGGTTCTGAGCCACCAAACACACTTAAAGCATGCAGAATCGACTCAGAATAGGAAAAGGAGACGTTTAGGTCAATTTTATGCATTCTGGCGTTCGTAGATACAAGAAAACTGTTAAAATTCTTCAGAAACGTCACTTTTGAAGTGTTTTCTTGTACTTTTAAGCCAATCAGATACCCCACGGGCTCGGAAAGTGCAACGAAACCATCAAATTTTAGCTAGAAACTGTATTTTTGTCGATTTTTATTGAATTTGAACTATATTTCAACGTTTTTTGATGGTTCTGAGCCACCAAACACACTTAAAGCATGCAGAATCGACTCAGAATAGGAAAAGGAGACGTTTAGGTCAATTTTATGCATTCTGGCGTTCGTAGATACAAGAAAACTGTTAAAATTCTTCAGAAACGTCACTTTTGAAGTGTTTTCTTGTACTTTTAAGCCAATCAGATACCCTACGGGCTCGGAAAGTGCAACGAAACCATCAAATTTTAGCTAGAAACTGTATTTTTGTCGATTTTTATTGAATTTGAACTATATTTCAACGTTTTTTGATGGTTCTGAGCCACCAAACACACTTAAAGCATGCAGAATCGACTCAGAATAGGAAAAGGAGACGTTTAGGTCAATTTTATGCATTCTGGCGTTCGTAGATACAAGAAAACTGTTAAAATTCTTCAGAAACGTCACTTTTGAAGTGTTTTCTTGTACTTTTAAGCCAATCAGATACCCTACGGGCTCGGAAAGTGCAACGAAACCATCAAATTTTAGCTAGAAACTGTATTTTTGTCGATTTTTATTGAATTTGAACTATATTTCAACGTTTTTTGATGGTTCTGAGCCACCAAACACACTTAAAGCATGCAGAATCGACTCAGAATAGGAAAAGGAGACGTTTAGGTCAATTTTATGCATTCTGGCGTTCGTAGATACAAGAAAACTGTTAAAATTCTTCAGAAACGTCACTTTTGAAGTGTTTTCTTGTACTTTTAAGCCAATCAGATACCCTACGGGCTCGGAAAGTGCAACGAAACCATCAAATTTTAGCTAGAAACTGTATTTTTGTCGATTTTTATTGAATTTGAACTATATTTCAACGTTTTTTGATGGTTCTGAGCCACCAAACACACTTAAAGCATGCAGAATCGACTCAGAATAGGAAAAGGAGACGTTTAGGTCAATTTTATGCATTCTGGCGTTCGTAGATACAAGAAAACTGTTAAAATTCTTCAGAAACGTCACTTTTGAAGTGTTTTCTTGTACTTTTAAGCCAATCAGATACCCTACGGGCTCGGAAAGTGCAACGAAACCATCAAATTTTAGCTAGAAACTGTATTTTTGTCGATTTTTATTGAATTTGAACTATATTTCAACGTTTTTTGATGGTTCTGAGCCACCAAACACACTTAAAGCATGCAGAATCGACTCAGAATAGGAAAAGGAGACGTTTAGGTCAATTTTATGCATTCTGGCGTTCGTAGATACAAGAAAACTGTTAAAATTCTTCAGAAACGTCACTTTTGAAGTGTTTTCTTGTACTTTTAAGCCAATCAGATACCCTACGGGCTCGGAAAGTGCAACGAAACCATCAAATTTTAGCTAGAAACTGTATTTTTGTCGATTTTTATTGAATTTGAACTATATTTCAACGTTTTTTGATGGTTCTGAGCCACCAAACACACTTAAAGCATGCAAAATCGACTCAGAATAAGAAAAGGAGACGTTTAGGTCAATTTTATGCATTCTGGCGTTCGTAGATACAAGAAAACTGTTAAAATTCTTCAGAAACGTCACTTTTGAAGTGTTTTCTTGTACTTTTAAGCCAATCAGATACCCTACGGGCTCGGAAAGTGCAACGAAACCATCAAATTTTAGCTAGAAACTGTATTTTTGTCGATTTTTATTGAATTTGAACTATATTTCAACGTTTTTTGATGGTTCTGAGCCACCAAACACACTTAAAGCATGCAGAATCGACTCAGAATAGGAAAAGGAGACGTTTAGGTCAATTTTATGCATTCTGGCGTTCGTAGATACAAGAAAACTGTTAAAATTCTTCAGAAACGTCACTTTTGAAGTGTTTTCTTGTACTTTTAAGCCAATCAGATACCCTACGGGCTCGGAAAGTGCAACGAAACCATCAAATTTTAGCTAGAAACTGTATTTTTGTCGATTTTTATTGAATTTGAACTATATTTCAACGTTTTTTGATGGTTCTGAGCCACCAAACACACTTAAAGCATGCAGAATCGACTCAGAATAGGAAAAGGAGACGTTTAGGTCAATTTTATGCATTCTGGCGTTCGTAGATACAAGAAAACTGTTAAAATTCTTCAGAAACGTCACTTTTGAAGTGTTTTCTTGTACTTTTAAGCCAATCAGATACCCTACGGGCTCGGAAAGTGCAACGAAACCATCAAATTTTAGCTAGAAACTGTATTTTTGTCGATTTTATCCTTGTAATTTTTAGCCAATCAGATACCCTACGGGATGGAAAGTGCAACGAAACCATCAAATTTTAGCTAGAAACTGTATTTTTGTCGATTTT